>NC_057812.1:666585594-666605386 GCF_018294505.1 Triticum aestivum
AAAAAAATACTTATTGTTGCTATTTTTTTGTTTTCCAGATTTTTTGTTTTGTTTTCTACATTATTTATTTTCTTTTGTTTTTTGCTTTATTTTTTATTTCTTTTTGCTTTTAGGTCAGCAAAATTATAAACTTTCTGTTAGTGCCATTAGTTTTAGAAAAATTAAAAACTTTCTGTTAGTGCCATTAGTTTTCAAATTTGAATTTTTGAAATTTGTGTGAATCACAAGTTTGTGATTAACTTTACTAAAAAAATGAACATAGATGCACCTATAGAGAAAATTCGACCTAAATTCATAGTTTTCAAATGAACTCTGAAAAAGTTGGCATAGCATACTCGTGTGTTACAAAGTTGGCATGGTATCATCATAATAGTTGCGGGAGAAAGTCTTCACTTTTTCTTCGCTTGTGTCATTTGCTTATTGCGCCGTAACCATGGATAATCTTCATCGTTTATCAGGATGCTTGGGTCAGCCTTGACATTGAAGGGAGGAATTTCATGAAACTTTTCATAATCTTCAGACATTTCTATCTTGCCGTCCACTCCCAGGATGTCCCTTTTTCCTGAAAGAACTATGTGGCGCTTTGGCTCATCGTATGATGTATTCGCTTCCTTATCTTTTCTTTTTATCGGTTTGGTAGACATGTCCTTCACATAGATAACCTGTGCCACATCATTGGCTAGGACGAACAGCTCGTCAGTGTACCCAAGATTTTTCAGATCCACTGTTGTCATTCCGTACTGTGGGTCTACCTGTACCCCGCCGCCTGACAGATTGACCCATTTGCACTTAAAGAAAGGGACCTTAAAATCATGTCCATAGTCAAGTTCCCATATGTCGACTATGTAACCATAATGTGTGTCCTTTCCGCTCTCGGTTACTGCATCAAAGCGGACACCGCTGTTTTGGTTGGTGCTCTTTTGATCTTGAGCGATCGTGTAAAATGTATTCCCATTTATCTCGTATCCTTTGTAAGTCAATACAGTCAAAGATGGTCCCCTGGACAACAACTACAGCTCATCACAAACAGTGTTGTCACCTCTGAGACGTGTTTCCAACCAATTGCTGAAAGTCCTGATGTGTTCACATGTAATCCAGCCGTCGCACTGCTCCGGGTGTTTGGAGCGCAGACTGTTCTTGTGTTCATCGACATACGGGGTCACCAAGGTAGAGTTCTGTAGAACTGTGTAGTGTGCTTGAGACCAAGAATATTCGTCCCTGCATATTATTGAGTCACTTCCAAGAGTGCCTTTTCCAGTCAGTCTCCCCTCATACCGCGATTTAGGGAGACCTATCTTCTTAAGGCCAGGAATGAAGTCAACACAAAACACGACAACATCCTCTGTTTGATGGCCCATGGAGATGCTTCCTTCTGGCCTAGCACGGTTATGGACATATTTCTTTAGGACTCCCATGAACCTCTCAAAGGGGAACATATTGTGTAGAAATACGGGCCCCAGGATGACAATCTCGTCGACTAGATGAACTAGGATGTGTGTCATGATATTGAAGAAGGATGGTGGGAACACCAGCTCGAAACTGACAAGACATTGCGCCATATCACTCCTTATCCTTGGTATGATTTCTGGATCGGTCACCTTCTGAGAGATTGCATTGAGGAATGCACATAGCTTCACAATGGCTAATCGGACGTTTTTCGGTAGAAGCCCCCTCAATGCAACTGGAAGCAGTTGCGTCATAATCACGTGGCAGTCATGAGACTTTAGGTTCTAAAACTTTTTCTCTGGCATATTTATTATTCCCTTTATATTCTATGAGAAGCCAGTCGTGACCTTCATACTGAGCAGGCATTCAAAGAAGATTTCTTTCTCTTCTTTCGTAAGAGCGTAGCTGGCAGGACCTTTATACTGCTTCGGAGGCATGCCGTCTTTTTCATGCAAACGTTGCAGGTCCTCCCGTGCCTCAGGTGTATATTTTGTCTTCCCATACACGCCCAAGAAGCCTAGCAGGTTCACGCAAAGGTTCTTCGTTATGTGCATCACGTTGATTGAAGAGCGGACCTCTAGGTCTTTCCAGTAGGGTAGGTCCCAAAATATAGATTTCTTCTTCCACATGGGTGCGTGTCCCTCAGCGTCATTTGGAACAGCTAGTCCGCCGGGACCCTTTCCAAAGATTACGTGTAAATCATTGACCATAGCAAGTACGTGATCACCGGTACGCCTGGCGGGCTTCTTCCGATGATCTGCCTCGCCTTTGAAATGCTTGCCTTTCTTTTGACATTAATGGTTGGTCGGAAGAAATCGACGATGGCCCAGGTACACATTCTTCCTGCATTTGTCCAGGTATATACTTTCAGTGTCATCTAAACAGTGCGTGCATGCGTGGTATCCTTTGTTTGTCTGTCCTGAAAGGTTACTGAGAGCGGGCCAATCGTTGATGGTCACGAACAGCAACGCCTTTAGGTTAAATTCCTCCTGTCTGTGCTCATCCCACGTACGTACACCGTTTCCATTCCACAACTGTAAAAGTTCTTCAACTAATGGCCTTAGGTACACATCAATGTCGTTGCCGGGTTGCTTAGGGCCTAGGATGAGAACTGGCATCATAATGAACTTCCGCTTCATGCACGTCCAAGGAAGAAGGTTATACATACATAGAGTCACGGGCCAGGTGCTGTGATTGCTGCTCTGCTCCCCGAAAGGATTAATGCCATCTGCGCTTAAAGCAAACCATACATTTCTTGGGTCCTTTGCAAACTCATCCCAGTACTTTCTCTCATTTTTTCTCCACTGCGACCCGTCAGCGGGTGCTCTCAACTTCCCGTCTTTCTTCCGGTCCTCACTGTGCCATCACATCAACTTGGCATGCTCTTCGTTTCTGAACAGACATTTCAATCGTGGTATTATAGGAGCATACCACATCACCTTCGCAGGAACCCTCTTCCTGGGGGGCTCACCATCAACATCACCAGGGTCATCTCGTCTGACATTATACCGCAATGCACCGCATACCGGGCATGCGTTCAGATCCTTGTATGCACTGCGGTAGAGGATGCAGTCATTAGGGCATGCATGTATCTTCTCCACCTCCAATCCTAGAGGGGATACGACCTTGTTTGCTACGTATGTACTGTCGGGCAATTCGTTATCCTTTGGAAGCTTCTTCTTCAATATTTTCAGTAGCTTCTCAAATCCTTTGTCAGCCACAGCATTCTCTGCCTTCCACTGCAGCAATTCCAGCACGGTACCGAGATTTGTGTTGCCATCTTCGCAATTGGGGTACAACCCTTTTTTGTGATACTCTAACATGCGATCGAACTTCAGCTTCTCCTTTTGAATTTCGCATTGCGTTCTTGCATCGACAATGACCCGGCGGAGATCATCATCATCGGGAACATCGTTTGGTTCCTCTTGATCATCAGCAGCTTCACCCGTTGCAGTATCATTAGGCACATCGTCTGGTTCCTCTTGATCTTCACCAGCTCCCCCCGTTGCAGCATCACCGTATTCAGGGGGCACATAGTTGTCATCGTACTCTTCTTCTTCGCCGTCTTCCATCATAACCCCTATTTCTCCATGCCTCGTCCAAACATTATAGTGTGGCATGAAACCCTTGTAAAGCAGGTGGGAGTGAAGGATTTTCTGTTTAGAGTAAGACCTCGTATTCCCGCATTCAGTGCATGGACAACACATAAAACCATTCTGCTTGTTTGCCTCAGCCGCATCGAGAAACTCATGCACGCCCTTAATGTACTCGGAGGTGTGTCTGTCACCGTACATCCATTGCCGGTTCATCTGCGTGCATTATATATAATTAAGTGTCCAAATTAATAGAAGTTCATCATCACATTAAAACCGAAGTGCATACATAGTTCTCATCTAACAACATTAATTAAACCATACATTTAAACTATGTAAAACATTTCAATGCGAAAACAAATGCGATCATAATCGCAACCAAGGTAACAATTGATCCAATGGCATAATGATACCAAGCCTCGGTATGAATGGCATATTTTCTAATCTTTCTAATCTTCAAGCGCATTGCATCCATCTTGATCTTGTGATCATCGATGACATCCGCAACATGCAACTCCAATATCACCTTCTCCTCCTCAATTTTTCTTATTTTTTCCTTCAACAAATTGTTTTCTTCTTCAACTAAATTTAACCTCTTGACAATAGGGTCGGTTGGCATTTCCGATTCACATACATCCTACATAAATAAAATCTATGTCATGTTGGTCGTCATAATTTTCATAAACAATAAATGAACCAATAGTTATAAAGATAATATATATACCACATCCAAATCATAGACAGGACGAGGGCCGACGGGGGCGGATACCAAAACCATCGCACTATATAACATGCAATAATAAAAGTAAGAAAATAATACAAGTATCTATGTAAACATACAAGTAAGAATATTTTTCCTTTCAGAAAGAAGATAAGAACAAGAGGCTCACCACGGTGGTGCCGGCGATGAGCTCGGCGCGGGTGATCGACGGCGGTGAAGACGGGGACGGGGCGTGACGGACCGCTAAACCTAGACAAATATTGAGGAAAATGGAGCTTGGAGGTCGAGCTTGGAGAGGAGAAAGCTTAAGTAGTGTGGCTCGGGTATTCCATCGAACACCTTGTGTGCATAGGAGGTGAGCTAGAGTACCACCAAGCCCTCTCCCCCTCGGCTAGAAAAAAACAGAGCAGTGTGCTCTGCTCTTACGCGAGGGGGTATATATAGGCACCTCATTGGTCGCGGTTGGTGGCATGAACCGGGACTAAAGGGGCGCCTTTGGTCCTGGTTCAAGCCACCAACCGGGACCAATGGTGGTGCGCCAGGAGCAAGGCCCATTGGTCCCGGTTCGTCCCACCAACCGGGACCAAAAGGTCCAGATGAACCGGGACCAATCGCCCACGCGGCCCGGCCGGCCCCCTGGGCTCACGAACCGGGTCCAATGCCCCCATTGGCCCCGGTTCTGGACTGAACCAGGACTAATGGGCTGACCCGGCCTGGACCAAAGCCCTGTTTTCTACTAGTGTTACCTCCCCTCGTAGTTGAGGGATAAATCTTGGTTATTGGATCTCTCAAGTTCTTCATAATGATAAGCAGATATAAATCCCAAGTGACTCAAAGAATAGAGCTATGCTCCCCGGCAACGGCGCCAGAAATTGGTCTTGATAACCCACAAGTATAGGGGATTGCAACAGCTTTCGAGGGTAGAGTATTCAACCCAAATTTATTGATTCGACAGAAGGGGAGCCAAAGAATATTCTCAAGTACTAGCAGATGAGTTGTCAATTCAACCACACCTGGAAACTTAGTATCTGCAGCAAAGTGTTTAGTAGCAAAGTAATATGATAGTGGTGGTAGCGACAACAAAAGTAAAGACAGCAAAAGTAATGTTTTTGGTATTTTGTAGTGATTGTAACAGTAGCAACGGGAAAGTAAATAAGTGTAAACCAGTATATGGAAAACTCATAGGCACCGGATCAGTGATGGATAATTATGCCGGATGCGGTTCATCATGTAACAGTCATAACATAGGGTGACATAGAACTAGCTCCAATTCAACAATGTAATGTAGGCATGTATTCCGTATATAGTCATACGTGCTTATGGAAAAGAACTTGCATGACATCTTTTGTCCTACCCTCCCGTGGTAGCGGGGTCCTATTGGAAACTAAGGGATATTAAGGCCTCCTTTTAATAGAGAACCTGAACAAAGCATTAGCACATAGTGAATAGATGAACTCCTCAAACTATGGTCATCACCGGGAGTGGCCCCGATTATTGTCACTTCGGGGTTGCCGGATCATAACACATAGTAGGTGACTATAGACTTGCAAGATCAGATCAAGAACTCACATATATTCATGAAAACATAATAGGTTCAGATCTGAAATCTTGGCTCTCGGGCCCTAGTGACAAACATTAAGCATAGCAAAGTCATAGCAACATCAATCTCAGAACATAGTGGATACTAGGGATCAAACCCTAACAAAACTAACTCGATTACATGATAAATCTCATCCAACCCATCACCGTCCAGCAAGCCTACAATGGAATTACTCACGCACGGCGGTGAGCATCATGAAATTGGTGATGGAGGCATGATCATGTATATAGGCATCACGTCCGCGACAAGTAGACCGACTCCTGCCTGCATCTACTACTATCACTCCACACATCGACCGCTATCCAGCATGCATCCAGAGTATTAAGTTCATAAGAATAGAGTAACGCCTTAAGCAAGATGACATGATGTAGTGGGATAAACTCATGCAATATGATATAAACCCCATCTTTTAGCCTCGGTGGCAACAATACAATACGTGTCATTTCCCTTTCTGTCACTGGGATCGAGCACCGCAAGATTGAACCCAAAGCTAAACACTTCTCCCATTGCAATAAAGATCAATCTAGTAGGGTAAACCAAACTGATAATTCAAAGAGACTTGCAAAGATAAACCAATCATACATAAAAGAATTCAGAGAAGATTCAAATATTGTTCATTGGTAATCTGGATCATAAACGCACAATTCATCGAATCTCGACAAACACACCGCAAAAGAAGATTACATCGAATAGATCTCCAAGAGAATCGAGGAGAACTTTGTATTGAGATCCAAAGAGAGAGAAGAAGCCATCTACCTACTAGCTATGGACCCAAAGGTCTGAGGTAACTATTCACACATCATCGGAGGGGCCATGGAGTTGATGTAGAGCCCCTCCGTGATCAATGCCCCCTCCGGCGAAGCTCCAGAAAAGGCCCCAAGATGGGATCTCTTGGGTACAAAAGGTTGCGGCGGTGGAAATAGGGTTTCGTGGTGCTCCTGGATGTTTGCAGGGTATGTGAACATATATAGGAGGAAGAAGTAGGTTGGTGGAGCAACGAGGGGCCCATGAGGGGGGAGGGCACGCCCAGGGGGGTAGGCGCGCCCTCCTATCTCGTGGACGCCTCGTTGATTGCTTGACTTCCACTCCAAGTCCTCTGGATCACGTTTGTTCCAAAAATCACGTTCCCGAAGGTTTCATTCCGTTTGGACTCCGTTTGATATTCGTATTCTACGAAACACTAAAATAGGCAAAAAACAGCAATTTGGGTCGGGCCTCCGGTTAATAGGTTAGCCCCAAAAATAATATAAAAGTGTAAAATAAAGCCCATTAACATCCAAAACAGATAATATAATAGCATGTAACAATGAAAAATTATAGATATGTCGGAGACGTATCAGCATCCCCAAGCTTAATTCCTGCTTGTCCTCGAGTAGGTAAATGCTAAAAACAGAATTTTTGATGTGGAATGCTTTCTAGAATATTCTTCAATGTATTTTTCTCTATTGTGGCATGAATGTTCAGATCAAAAAGATTCAAGATAAAAGTTTATTATTGACATAAAAAATAGTAATACTCCAAGTATGCTAATCAAGCAATTATGTCTTATCAAAATACCATAGCCAAAGAAAACTTATCCCTACAAAGTCATATAGTTTGGCCATGCTTCATTTTCGTCACGTAAAATGCTCTCATCATGCACAACCCCAATGACAAGACAAGCAATTGTTTCATACTTAGCTTTTTCAAACTCTTTCAACTTTTACGCAATATATGAGCGCGAGCCATGGACATAGCACTATGGGGTGGAATAGAATATGATGATTGAGGGTGTGTGAGAAGACAAAAAGGGAGAAACTCTCACATTGACGCGGATAATCAATGGGCTATGGATATTCCCACCGATTGATGTCAATGCAAGGAGTAGGGATTGCCATGCAAAGGATGCACTAGAGCTATAAATATATGAAAGCTCATCAAAGAAACTAAGTGGGTGTGCATCCAACTCGCTTGCTCACGAAGACCTAGGGCATTTGAAGAAGCCCATCATTGGAATATACAAGCCAAGTTCTATAATGAAAATTCCCACTAGTATATGAAAGTGACAAAATAAGAGACTCTCTATCATGAAGATCATGGTGCTACTTTGAAGCACAAGTGTGGAAAAAGGATAGTAACATTGTCGCTTCTCTCTTTTTCTCTCATTTATTTATTATGTTTTCTTTTTTTATTTGGGCCTTCTTTATTTTTTTTCGTTTCGCCTCTTTTCTTTCTTTTTTTTCTTTTTTTTCGTCCGGAGTCTCCTCCCGACTTGTGGGGGAACCATAGTCTCCATCATCCTTTCCTCACATGGGACAATGCTCTAATGATGATCATCACACTTTTATTTTCTTACAACTCCAGAATTACAAGTCGATACTTAGAACAAAATATGACTCTATGTGAATGCGTCCGGCGGTGTACCGGGATTGCGATGAATCAAGAGTGACATGTATGAAAAAATTATGAACGGTGGCTTTGCCACAAATACGATGTCAACTACATGATCATGCAAAGCAATATGAAAATGATGATGCGTGTCATAATAAATGGAATGGTGGAAAGTTACATGGCAATATATCTCGGAATGTCTATGGAAATGCCATAATAGGCAGGTATGGTGGCTGTTTTGAGGAAGATATAAGGAGGCTTATGTGTGATAGAGTGTATCATATCATGGGGTTTGGATGCACCGGCAAAGTTTGCACCAACTCTCAAGGTGAGAAAGGGCAATGCACGGTACCGAAGAGGCTAGCAATGGTGGAAGGGTGAGAGTGCGTATAATCCATGGACTCAAAATTAGTCATAAAGAACTCACACACTTGTTGCAAAAATCTACAAGTCATCAAAACCAAGCACTACGCGCATGCTCCTAGGGGGATATATTGGTAGGAAAAGACCATCGCTCGTCCCCGACCACCACTCATAAGGAAAGAAATCAAAGAACACCCGGCGCTTCAAATCTATCACATAACGTTCACCATATGTGCATGCTACGGGACTTTCCAACTTCAACACAAGTATTCATCAATTTCACAATTACTCTACTAGCACACTTCTAATATTACCACCTTTATATCTCAAAACCATCTATCAAGCATACAACTTCTCTTAGCATTTAAAATTTATAACCAAAGTGAATTACCATGATGTTCTAAAGGACTCTCAAAATGATATAAGTAAAGCATGAGAGATCAATTATTTCTATAAAGTAGAACCACCGCCGTGCTCTAAAAGATATAAGCGAAGCACTAGAGCAAAAACTAGATAGCTCAAAATATATAAGTGAAGCACATAGAGTATTCTAATAAATTCCAATTCATGTGTGTCTCTCCCAAAAGGTGTGTACATCAAGGATGATTGTGGTAAAATAGAAAGAAAAGACTCAAATCATAGAAGACGCTCCAAGAAAAACACATATCATGCGGCGAATAAAAATATAGCTCCAA
The DNA here is from genome assembly GCF_018294505.1 of Triticum aestivum. Taxonomy (NCBI): domain Eukaryota; kingdom Viridiplantae; phylum Streptophyta; class Magnoliopsida; order Poales; family Poaceae; genus Triticum; species Triticum aestivum. Next base: position 666,594,883 of record NC_057812.1, read on the forward strand.
GTAAAGTTAGCGATAGACGAAGACGAAAGAGGGGATGCCTTCCGAGGTATCCCCAAGCTTAGGATTTTTGGTGTCCTTGGATTTTACCTTGGGGTGCCTTGGGCATCCCCAAGATTAGGCTCTTGCCACTCCTTATTCCATAATCCATCAAATCCTTACCCAAAACATGAAAACATCACAACACAAAACTTAAAATAAAATCTTCGTGAGCTCCGTTAGTAAAAGAAAACAAACCACCACTTCAAGGTACTGTAATGAACTCATTCTTGATTTATATTGGTGTTAAACCTACTGTATTCCAACTTTTCTATGGTTCATAAACTCTATTACTAGCCATAGATTCATCAAAATAAGCAAACAACACACGAAAAAGAGAATCTGTCAAAAACAGAACAGTCTGTAGTAATCTGTAGGTTTCGACCACTTCTGGAACCCCAAATATTCAAAAATAAATTTCTGGACGTGAGGAATTTATCTATTAATCATGTTTAACAATAATTAAGTACATATAATGCTCCAATAAAAAATGTCAGCAATTCTCGCGAGCGCTAAAGTTTCTGTTTTTTACAGCAGGATCAAAAAGACTTCCCCAAGTCTTCCCAACGGTTCTACTTGGCACAAACACTAATTAAACACAAAAAACACAACCAAAATATAGGCTAGATGAATTATATAGTACTAAATAGAATCAAAAAGCAAGAAACAAAAATAAATCTGGTTGCCTCCCGACAAGCGCTATCGTTCAATGCCCCTAGCTAGGCATTGATAATTTCAGTGATGCTCACATGAAAGAAAAGAATTGAAGCACAAAAGGAGCATCATAAAACACATGACAAACACATCTAAGTCTAACATAGTTCCTATGCATAAGAATCTTATAGGCAAACAAATTATCAAGGAAAGCAAAAACTAGCATATGCAAGGAAGCGGAAAGAAACAATGGCAATCTCAACATAACGAGAGGTAATCTAGTAACATGGAAATTTCTACAACCATATTTTCCTCTCTCATAATAATTACATGTAGGATCACAAGCAAATTCAAAAATATAGCTATCACCAAACATATTCTTAATACGATCCAGTTGACACTCTTCCAAAATAGTGGAATTAAAATTAACTAAAGTCATGACCTCTCCAAACCCACTTTTATAAAAAAATTCATAAGATTGAACATTCTCCAAATATGTGGGATCTAAACTCGGCACTCTTCCAAACCCACTTTCAATAATATTGCAAACACTGTTATCAATCTCATATTCATCATGGGTCTTAAATAATTTTTCAAGATCAAAAGAAGAATCACCCCAATCATGATCATTGCAACAAATAGTAGTCATAGAAAAACTAGCATCCCCAAGCTTGAGGTTTTGCATACACTACAAGGATACCCTGCATAAAGCAAGACATATTCTACAACGTTTTAACTCTATGTTGCAAAATTCACCATAGATACGCATATAAGCATTGCACAATATGCGTCGTTCTGTTGCACCCCGTGACCCCCTATTGTAGTACAAGTAAAGCCCAGCGCACTACCCAACTACCCAGCCTCGTTTTTGTAATAACCCGGCCCAAATTGGCTTTCATGAATAACCTAGGTCGTTTTGTCCCCAGCCTCACCTATTCGCTCCCACGCCGGCCGCCGCCCCTCGCGGCTGTGACCAACCTGCATCCCGGCGCGCCGCCCCTCTTCACTCCCCTGTGGTCCTCCATCTCGGTGGCCGCCAGCACCACTCCCCTGCAACACTGCATCCCGGTGCGCCACCCCTCGTCACCACTCCCCTATGGTCCTCTCCTCCATCCCGGCGCGCCGTCAGCACCACTCCCCTGCGACTCTGCATCTCGGCGCGCCGCCCCTCGTCACCCCTCCCCTGCGACCATTGGTGAATCCAAGGTACAGCCATGAATCTGCTCAAGCCTGCCCACCAAGTTTGAGAAATCATTCTTTTTATAACAAGCCCATGAACGGCAGGAACAAATGTTTGAGCCCTAGGTACGCAGAAAAGGTGGCGGCCAAAGAGTTTGATTTGTGTATACGGTGTTCCTGCATGATGGTCTTGACTCTTGAGAGCTGAGAAGATCCGTTTTGGCTTAAGAAAATTCTGCTGTTGTTTCTGCACCTGAGTTCATGGTCACGGTCTCATGGAGGTAAGCTTCTGTATGTCTGTTTGGAAGGCGAGCCAAGAAGTTACTTAAGCTTATGATTTGTGCCTTTTGTTCTTCATCCACTAGGTATATGAATTAAAACCAGACTCATACATGACTGTCATGGTATTCAGTGTCCACATATTGCTTAGTCGTAGTATCTCTATGCTCTCTGCTACTACAAACTGAGGAGCAGCTTGACAGCTTTACGCAGCTCGGTCGACTAGGCCACCGCGACGCTGTGGGAGAAGGACATCGGTGCAGAGCATGGCAAAGCTGGGTACTTGTTGGATCTGAGGACTTCTGATCCACAGTTCTCCGCATTATCATCCATCAGCATCTGGTGACATTAGCACTCAGCTGCATAAGGCTTTCTCCCCACTACAGTTGGAGTTCAAGAGCGAATGGAAGGTAATCTGGCGATCAATCACTGTTGCTTGTCACAAAACTCTGAAAAATATTATTGAGTACATCTACCACGAGCTATGCTTGCCATTTAAAAAGATGTTTATGTGAGCTGCATGTCATATCATTTTTTATGCAAGCAGATCTTGCGATTTACTTATGATTTATGAACAGAAATTGTTCACTGCGTAACCCCTAAATACAGTAGAAGGGAAACAAATCTTGTAAAACTACGCTGAGACAAGTAGTACTTATTTAGTGAAGTAACATATTAGATAAAATTCCACACCTATTACAACTTATGTGACTTCTGTATTTTTAAAGATAACTGAACTAGTTTGTGTTCCAGGAATACAAAACCATGGGTGTTTTCAATTTATTCACTTGGCTTTTGGAATTTGATTGATGTCCCCTTCTCCTATTATTAACTACATATACCTACATGGTTCTATTTGCTGGTTTGCCAAATTCTAGACGCTTCTTTTGTGGTTCATGCTTCCTCTTTATACTATGCTTGCCTACATCCGTAGTCTCACTCCTTTATTCTCTTGATGTGCTTTTTCTTTACAAGGAAGAATACACACCATGGGGAAAAGAGAAGTAGATTTGTAGCCTATGGCCACTTTATATATACTTCCATGTTTCTGATTCATCAGGAGGTCATGTACTGATGGATTGCAAAAAGAAAAAGGAAAATAATGTCAATTGTTTCTATATCACTTGAATAGGCACGGTTCATCTGTAGTGTCCTTCAATTATTAGACCACATTCAATATTATTTTATGGATGCCTGCAACTTCCAATTAAATATATCACCATATATCTATCTGATTTGTATTTGTAATCTACAAACAAGACATCCTAATTATTTGTTCGAAGATACTACAGTCTTGTTTTCTCTGCCGTGTCTTCTCCTTTTCTTAATAGTGTCACTGCCTTTGATTTATCTGCTCAGTTGTGCTAGTTAGAGTTGCTGGTAAATATGAACTAATGGTTGATCCACCCTGCTGTCCTCGCTGCACTGCATGCAAAATCATTGGGTCGGTACTGGGAGTACCTCATTTATGATGGATCTTATGCTTCAAAGCTTCTTTTTATTGTCTATTATGTTTTACTATACTAATTTGGTAAACATACTGCTTCAGTATCTTCCAGTAGGTGCCTCAGAATTATGCAGTTTATCATACCATACTGCTACTCAAATAAAAATGTCTATCTTTGTGTTCTACACTGAAGGTATCATATGAAGTTTAATTATTTTAAGCGTTCATCACCAAAACTACTTTGTTTGTAGTGAAAGGCTTCATAAAACTTCAGAGACGTTGCACATCATGAGACTAACATATAGTAGAGGAAAAGATGCAACCACGACATGTCTTGGCCTCTCAACCTTTTCTGTTATATGTCACGTTTCTATTAATTATTTTGCTTGACATGATTCTGCCAATGGTAACTTTGATTTTCTCTAACAGGAAGGAACAAAAGTATTTTTAATGAGCCTAAAAAACCATAACAGAGACATAGCTCTTGCTACAGTTGTAAGTTGTGATCCTAAATTTGAACTTGATGGTGCTGAAATTACTAATGAATTCTGGGTAGTGCATGTCGATATGAAACTTGTGAAAACTGGAGATTGGGTAAAGAGTCGCAAAAACTGCAACTCCTGGTAATGCAGATTTGTTTTTGCATGTCAACCTTTGTAAGTGACAAATATCGTGTCTCTATCAGTACTTGTGACATGCATTGTGTGTTAACAGTTCATTTTGTTTTTTTTGTTTGTAGATTCAAAAGATAAATGGATGATTCTATGGGTGTGTGTGGCAAGTATACTACAATGACGATGATGATGATGATGATGATGATGTTCCTGTTCATGATGATGAAGACGGATGGTTTCAATTTTAATTAAGTTGTAGGGATGATGTTCCTGTTGGACGATGTTTGTCGATTGTGTTTTAGTTAAGTTGTAGGGATGTTGATGGATGCTTTCAATTTAAGTTTCGTTGTCAAGAAAATATTTTGATTATATATCCATTTGGATGATTTTCCTTGTGTAATATTCATTATTGTAATCCAACAATTTTATCTAATATATGATTCTTCCTCCCGCGAGTATATTCTCTTGTTTTTCTTTTCTGGAAATTCATAGTTATCACCATTATGTGAAGCACTTATTTAATTGCTGGCAATATGTATAAAAATTAATATTGTTCACATTATATATGAACCAATACTTGAAGCGTTCAAAATCCTCTGTTGCGAAGCCCTGGGATTTTGTTTCCTATATAATAATCACCAACGCATAGAAGTGTTGCACAAGTCTGTTTTATGCGTTGTATTCTTGCAACGGTCCCTTTACCAACGATAATATAAGCGTTGCATTATGCGCTAGCAACGCCGGATAAGGCAACGCATCCTAAACCGTTGGTAAAGACACTAACAACGCATATATGGACTTCTAGATACGTAAAAATGCGTTGCTATAGGGGGGTTCCTGTTGTAGTGATATCATTAACACAATTGACATTAAGATAATTTATAATAACATCATTGCAATCATGCTTTTCATCGAAGGAACTATCAAGTATGGGTGTAACAACAACGATCTCATGTTTAACATAAGGAACTATAGCAAATTCATCTTCATAAATATTGGCATCATGGCTAAAAGAATAGCAAGCATCATGTTCAACAAGGTATATTTCAATCAAATTATCGGAATCATAATTATATATAGATTCATGCATATCATTATTTTCTTCCGAAGCAACGGTCATTCTTTCAATAAATTCTTTGACATAGACATTATAAGCATAGTTTTCATAGCAATATTTAAGTATGTCAAAATTTTCAGATTCGTAGAGAGTGATATCATACTTTTCAATCAAAGAAGAAACTTCATAAGCAATCTTAAAAGCAACAAATTCTTCAATTTGTTCGATATCATAGTAACTATAAACACCCTTTGCATAAGAAGATAAGATTTCATTATCATTAAACTCACATAGGTAGGGGAGGTGTTTTTTAGGGTTCTTAGAGCAACATAAGATCACAAATTTCACAAAGATTCCAAGCATAACATAGCAATCTATTTATTTGATCCCATAAGAGTCTCCCTTTTTCAGACAAACGGTGACGCACAAAATGAGCATGCTCATCTAAAGATTTCCCATCACTAGTAGAAAACGGGCCTATTGTCCCGGTTCATAAGGGCCTTTGGTCCCGGTTCCTGAACCGGGACTAAAGGGTCGTTACTAATGCCCCGTCCCTTTAGTCCCGGTTCAGTCCAGAACCGGGACAGATGGGCTCCACGTGGCCTGTTCGTGGAGCCCAGGCAGGAGGGCCTTTGGTCCCAGTTGGTGGCACCAACCGGGACCAATAGGCATCCACGCGTCAGCATTTCTGTGGCTGGGGTTTTTGTTTTTTTGAAGGGGGGGTTGGGGATTTTGGGGGGTTAATTTAGGTGTTTCATATACTGTGTTAGCTAGCTATAATAAATAGAGAGAAGTGTCCTCTCTTATGTCCGTGCTTGGTCGATGCTACATACTATACATACGTATAGAGAGGACTAGACACGCTAGCTAGCTAGTAAGCAAACGAAGGAAACAGAAGATCGTCATGAACATATATGCATACAGAGAGAAGTGATATCGACCACCTCTCCTTTTCCGAGAGATTGGTCGAACAACAAATTCTCGTATATCTATCCGACACTACCGGCTACATATATACAATAATTATCTCTTACAAATACAATCTCCTAATATACGGACGCATGGTCCACATAGTATTCTCCGTCTTCAACGATCACGTGGTCAAGAAAGAATGCCGCCAATTTCTCTTGAATTGCTCGCATGCGAGCTGGTGCTAGGAGTTCATCCCGCTTCCGAAACATCTAATTAGAAGAAGGGGGTCAATACATATATATATGAATGAATGAAACTCAACACAAATGATGGTAATAAAATAAAATTGTGAATATTGTTATTTACGCACTTCATATTGTTCGTCAGAGTAGCCCCTCTCACAGGTCGTGTGGCGGATGGACTCGCAAACGTAATATCCACAGAAATCGTTCCCGTGTTCTTGCCACAACCACTTTACAAGAAATAGAGGTCCATCAAACTGATAATCAAGAATGCCAAATGGTATTGATGAAACTAGCGTTTGAATCACTAGGAGATGCGCAGAACATGCTACTATAGTACTTACTTTCGGGTGTCTAAATTCCAGCTTCTTCGGCAGTCCCGGAGCTTTTTTGGTGAATTTTCTCCAAACCCTGCGAGACAAAGAAAACAATTACTTGATATCAGAAATGACCAAGGTTGCTGATATGGTGGATAATGAACGATTTAACTTACTTCTCGAGCATTTGAGTCATGTCCGCATACTCCTGGGGATCTTTTCGTTTAGAGTCCAAGACAGTTACTACTCCCTGCTCAAGCTTAATCTCTAGGATAATATAGTGGAACCTGCCCACGCATGAATAACTCATCAATTACATTACTATAACCTTGACTAATATATAAGGGAAACCGAATATGCACAAGACAGTAACTGTCACTTGAAGTTGTAAGGAAAGAGTATTATATCTTTGTTTTCATTTATTACCAACGATCGTAGCAAGTTGGCCTCGGTATCTGCGGCATGAAATTTAACCTCAGTTGCATCTATGAGATTTGTGTTAATGAACCCAATATCACCGATTTGTCTTTTCTTCAATTCGACGATCATCAATATGCATAATATAGTGAGGATAATTATAAATACATGCAATGAAAGAGCTGAGCTATATAGAGTGATTTAATGACAAAAGTAGTACTACTTACAGACAGTAGCAGGTGACCGTTGCTTTATAGAGGGCCAATTGATTGAAAAACTGAAAGAACTCCTCAAATGGAACAGGCAACAGTTCAATTCCAACGAGGTCATGCTCCTTTTTAATTATCACATACAAAGTATTCCTCCCCCCAGACTCTCTGCAGATTTTCAAGTACCAATCATGCAATCTTCGCATCATCGTTGATAGCGATCTTTCATCTTTGACAAGAGGCTTCCCGTACTCGTATCTTTGTATCTGCACCTCCAAGATATCATAATGTACATCATCAGGCAGGTAATCTCCAAGATTGCTATAACCGGGCACCAACATCGGATCATTAGCGACGATGTCGCTAGGCACCTTGAGCGGGGGGCACGATTGCTTCGCTTGTTCGCCGAGCTGGCAATTTGTTTCCTAGATCAACGTTCTTTCATCCTTTGATCACTGACAGTACTTCATGACCACTCCGCTTTGGCAAATGCCTTTCCAATAATGCGCTCACAGTTGCCTTTCGGCGGAGACTTGGGTGGTTTTGTCAGGGCAGCCAGACTGCGCTTCGCTTTCACCCCTTCTCCTCCGGAGGTGGATGTTTCTTTGCTTTCACCCCTTCAAAGAAGTTCCTCACTTCTTCTCGCGCCATCTCGGCGTTCTCCACCGGGGTCCTCTCGTATGGTAACTTCTGTGGAGTCTTCAGAGAAGGACCAAATTTGTATGTCCTCCCGCCTCTGGCTGTACTGCTAGACGTCGGTAGCGCAGACGGAGCGGCTGTCTTCTTTACTTGATTATGAGGCGGAGGAGAAGGACTACGACGCGCCGAAGCAGCCGATGCAGCAGCGGGTCTCTTCTGCCCTTGCTGATGAGGCAGAGACGGAGGAGGCTGGCTGCTCGCGCGCGCCGGCGCAGGCGGAGAAGGAGGCGGAGTGCCGCCACGCACCGGAGAAGGAGCCGGCCGAGTGCCCTGATCGTCACTCGCCGGAGGAGGAGGCAGTGGAGGAGGCAGAGTGCCCTGACTCGCCGGAGGAGGAGGAGGAGGTGGAGGCGTCCAGTTTGGAAGGTTGATGAGCTCCTTCCACCATAGGCATGGAGTCTCCAAAGCAGAACCCAGCCGAGTCTCCCCGTCACCGGTAGGGTGGTCAAGCTGGAGGTCCTCAAATCCCTCTATTATTTCAACCACCATCACCCTAGCATATCCTTCTAGAATCAGCCGGCAGTGAAAAGTTGCATCGGGTTCAGTAGGAAAAATAGAGTCAACAGCCGCCTTGACCTTCATATTAATCCATTGCGTCATAAGGTGGCAATTTTGAGACTCCATGATAGCATCCACGGCCTAGCTGGCAGGAGCCGTCAAGACATGCTCCGGCTGAAGAAGCTCAGTGGAAGCCACGCTGCTTCTCCGCTGAGATGGCGGGGTAGCTTCGGGGGAAGCTTCGGCAGTTTGTTTGCTGCGATTTGCTTCTCGTTCCTCTATCGCTTGTACCCTAGCGTTTAGCGCCTGCGGTTGGGTCTGCTCCACTTTCTTCCTCCTCTCGTGGCATTTGTAACCGCCTGCATCCGGAAACCCAGCCTTCCACGGAATGGAGCTTGGCGTGCCTCGTGTCCGTCCAGGGTGCTCAGGATTCCCAAGGGCCATTGTGAGCTCGTCGTTCTCTCTATCTGGAACGAACGTCCCTTGCTGCGCTGCTTCGATATAGTGCTTAAGCCTCTTGGCTGGTATTTCCATTTGCTCATCCGTCCAAATGCACTTCCCTGATACAGGGTCCAAGGTACCGCCAACCCCGAAGAACCAAGTCCGGCAACGGTCTGGCCAGTTAATTGTCTCTGGTTCGATCCCTTTATCAACCAGATCATTCTCAGTCTTGGCCCACTTAGGCCGGGCTACGAGGTAGCCACCTGATCGCGTGCGATGGTGATGCTTCTTCTTCGCAGCATTTTGCTTGTTTGTCGCCGACATCTTCTTACTCTTTTCTGATGTCTTGTGGGCCACAAATGCGGGCCAGTGATCTCTGATCTTCTCATATGTGCCCTTGAATTCTGGTGTCTCTTTTTTATCAACAAACTTATTAAGCTCTTTCTTCCACCTCCTGAATAGGTCCGCCATCCTCTTAAGAGCAAAAAACTTGATTAATTGCTCTTTAATTGGCTTCTTTGGATCATCCTCTTGCGATAGAGTGAAATTTGACTTCAGCTCAGTCCAAAGATCATTTTTCTGCATATCATTGACATAAGACACCTTAGGGTCTTCTGTAGCCGGCTTTAACCATTGCTGGATGCTGGTCGGGATCTTGTCCCTAACCATAACCCCGCACTGAGCAGCAAATGTGTTCTTTGTCCGGATGGGTTCAATCGGTTGGCCATCGGGCGCGATTGCTATGATATCAAACCTTTCATCCGAGCTCAACTTTTTCTTCGGGCCTCGTCTCTTTACCGAAGTTGTGCTCGATCCGGAGGGCTAGAAAAAAGAACAAAGACTTAATTAATATGTGTACATACCAAAACAATGAATGCATCAATTAGCTAGTCAGCACATGCTTAACTAATATATATACCTGGCCGGACTCGGTTCGGCCACCGGAGCCGTCATCACGGTCTCCTTCTTTCACTGGCATTGGGTCACCGGAGCCGTCCTCACGGTCTCCTTCTTGCACCAGCATTGGGTCACCGGAGCCATCATAATCATAGCCAGCTGCTTCTAGACCATCGGTGTCGTTGAGGAACAATGAGCAGACGACATCACTTCCTCGTGCGATTATGTCCCCCAACAACTCTTCTTATACTTCATCTCGGGCAATGTCCATAGTTTCTACAAATATTTACAACATGGCAATTATTATTCAAACGTGACAGATGGATATATTAGTGGCAAACGTAGAACTAATATTAATTAGTGGCCTCGACGCTGCTTCTCTAGGGTTTGGGGTGGCCTCGACAACGCTTCAAGGGTTTGGGGTATATCGACAACGATGGCATACGTACATGGGAAAATAATATTATTGGGGAGGGGGTATATCGCCCCCCCCACGTGTTGAAGTTATCGGGAGGGGGTATATCGACCCCCCACGTGTTGAAGTTATCTGGAGGGGGTAGATCGACCCCCCCCCCCACGTGTTGAAGTTATCGGGAGTTTATATCG
>NC_057812.1:666605684-666610414 GCF_018294505.1 Triticum aestivum
AGGGGGTATATCGACCCCTCCTCGTGTTGAAGTTATTAGGAGGGGGTATATCGACCCCCCCATGTGTCGAAGAAAAAAAGAAGAAAAAAAGAGGAGAAGAAGAAAAAATAGAATGATATACCCCCTCCCGATAACTTCAACACGAGGGAGGTCGATATACCCCCTCCCCGATAATCTATCTTTTGCATATATACATGAACATACACACACACACACACACACACACACACAGAACATATATACATGTGGCGTCGGCGTTGAACACTACATCTACGTCCCACAAGTGACGTGGGCATCGACGCCCGCCTCACTTGTGGGACGTGGATGTAGTGTCCGACACCGACGGCCACATGTATCTCACACCGACGATACTTGCTATTTAGGGTTTCCACTACCGCTCGGCGACCCTCCTTCCCGATAAAAAAAAGAGGAAGAAGAAAAAAAAGAGGAGAAGAAAGAATAGAGAACTTTCAGTGTCATCTAAACAGTGCGTGCATGAGTGGTATCCTTTGTTTGTCTGTCCTGAAAGGTTACTGAGAGCGGGCCAATCGTTGATGGTCCCGAACATTAACGCCTTTAGCTTAAATTCCTCCTGTCTGTGCTCATCCCACGTACGTACACCGTTTCCATTCCACAACTGTAAAAATTCTTCAACTAATGGCCTTAGGTACACATCAATGTCGTTGCTGGGTTGGTTAGGGCCTTGGATGAGAACTGACATCATAATGAACTTCCGCTTCATGCACATCCAAGGAGGAAGGTTATACATACATAGAGTCACGGGCCAGGTGTTGTGATTGCTGCTCTGCTCCCCGAAAGGATTAATGCCATCCGCGCTTAAAGCAAACCATACGTTCCTTGTGTCCTTTGCAAACTCATCCCAGTACTTTCTCTCGATTTTTCTCCACTGCGACCCGTCAGCGGGTGCTCTCAACTTCCCGTCTTTCTTACGGTCCTCACTATGCCATTGCATCAACTTGGCATGCTCTCTGTATCTGAACAGACGTTTCAACCATGGTATTATAGGAGCATACCATATCACCTTCGTAGGAACCCTCTTCCTGGGGGGCTCGCCGTCAACATCACCAGGGTCATCTCGTCTAATCTTATACCGCAATGCACCGCATACAGGGCATGCGTTCAGATCCTTGTATGCACCGCGGTTGAGGATGCAGTCATTAGGGCATGCATGTATCTTCTCCACCTTCAATCCTAGAGGCCATACGACCTTCTTTGCTGCGTATGTACTGTCGGGCAATTCGTTATCCTTTGGAAGCTTCTTCTTCAATATTTTTGGTAGCTTCTCAAATCCTTTGTCAGGCACATCATTCTCTGCCTTCCGCTGCCGCAATTACAGTACGGTACCGAGCTTTGTGTTGCCATCTTCTGTCAGGACCCCGATTCTAAGTCACACCGATCTAGCATGTAACACCTCATATCAATTTGTGGCCTCACGCACAGTATTCCCACGGGTGTCGCCTTACCATGGCCCGGGACCGTTTGCGCCTTTTGGCTCACGTATATGATAGTGTCGCTAGCATCCATATGACAGAGAACCCGGGCCGACATGACTAGTCATGAACCCAAAGTGGCACTAACTTACGGGGACAGGCATACATGAAACAACATCGAGCATGTCGGTCAGCAGCGTATGAATCCGGGTTGTAGCAACTGGGCTAACAGGACTCCGGTAAACCCGGGCTGTAGCAGGCTAGGAAGGACTCCGGAAGTCACCACATGACATTTACCCGAAGGGACAGACACAGGAATGAAGTGAATCACATGCCGGCCAGTCTAAGTGTTCCAGAGCATTAGTGCTCGGCTAGCAGGACTCCGGTAAATCGGGCTGTAGCAGACTACCATGGCTCGATGGAAGTACTAGACTACATATCCCCATAAGAGAGGCTACCAAGGATAGACAACTAGGTTGTCGGATCCCACACATAGCAATACACGTTACACGTACACATAACATGCAAGTATGTGATGTACAACATGGCATCACAACATAACGCAAACTCATATAGATAAAGGCCCAGAAGAGCCACATAGCATTAAATACAAGCAGGGGTCACATGACCCATCATTCAGAGCATACAAGCAACGAAAGCATTACATGTCTGAGTACAGACAACTACAAAAGAAAAAGGCTGAGAAGCCTGACTATCTACAAGTCCCTCCCAAGGGTACAAGATCGTAGCTGGGGTAACAAGCTACTCGTCGAAGTCCAAGAGGTACTACTAGTGAGATAGATGTCTCACCTACAAAACATAAATAAAGCAAACGTGAGTACAAAGGTACTCAGCAAGACTTACATCAGATCCTATCATACATGCATTTGTATCAAGAAGGTAATGTGGGGTTTAGTTGCAGCAAGCCAGCTTTGACTCAGTGGCTATCCCGTTCTACGACAACGAGAAACTTCTTTGAGATGAGGCAACGCACACAAGTCCACTAATCACCACATCAATAAACTACTATGGATTCATCCCCGTCTCCTTACGAGAAGGCCATCCATAGCACTCACACTTGTCTTGAGCATTTTAGAGTATCCACTTTAAGTTGTCTATGTACCCCGTAAGCATCCAAGAAGTACATAACCGAGGACATGGCTATTCGAATAGTTCATGATAGCCCTGCAGGGGTGTACTTCTTCACACACGCTCTCACCACTTATCACCATATACACGTCATGTATCTCGGCAACCTTCAAGCGGAAGCCTGGCCAGGGTGTCGGCCATGACCTGACTAACCACACAAGACTCTAGTCCAGGTTTATCGCCTATTCGGGTTCCATCCGCAAGGAGATCCGGCCGGGGTTTTTCTCATGGCCCCAAACAATGTGTACTGGGTTCCCGAGCCCACCATCCGGGTGCCACTCGGTAGAAAAATAGCACTACCTATAAACACCAGAAACTATTTGCAACTCCTGGACAGAGATCAAGTTGGCTAATAAGTCGAGAGGGGTCGAGTTACCGGAACCCAATGTGTGGTAGTAGCTAGTCCTTGGACAACATACACAAAACTTAGTTCTTAGGGACGGTTCCAGTGAGACAACCCACCATGTACTCCTACATGGCCTCTCACTTCTACCTTTACCAAATCGTGTTCACACACTTAACCCTCAACATCAGAACATAGTACTATACTCCAATTCATTTCCAGTGAATCAGACCTGACATACTCTAAGCAATAGCAGGCAAAGCATGGTAGGAACACAACATGGCTCAATCAACTCCTACACATGCTAGTGGGTTTTAACTATTTACTATGGCAATGACAGGTCATGCAGAGGAATGGGTTCAACTATTGCAGCATAAAGTAATAGTTGAATCATTGTTGTCCTAATGCAATAAATGAGAGAAGGAGCGAGAGAGTAGGATTGTATCGGAATGAACAAGGGGTTTTGCTTGCCTGGTAGATCAACAGGGGGGCACTGCTCCTCAGACAGGTACTGTGGATCGGTCTCCGGAGCAGGACCTATCGAGAAGGAACGGTGTCGGAAATCAAACACAAGCATATGCAACAATATGATGCTTGAACATGGCATGAGTATGTGATGTTGTTTGAGTTAATGCATCTAGCACTTATTTGGTTGAAGTCCATTTGAACCAAGGGTTCAAATGCAACTCCAAATTAAGGTCTTAAATATGTCATTTATATGTTTTCATATATACAGCATGTATAGGTTGGTTTTTCATCCATGAAAATGATACAGATGGATAGATTGAATTTTTCTGATAATTTTTCATATATAAATTATTTCAATCTGAGCTACGGTTGAATTTATATGAATTTTTCAAGTTTTGGCTAATTTCTGGAATTTCCTGATTTATTTTAATACCAGAAAATGATATATTACGTCAGCACTGCGTCATGCTTGTGTCAGGATGTCAACATCACTGACTGGGTCAGACGTGTGGGGTCCACATCTCAGTTTCAAGGTTAATTAACAGAGGGGGTTATTTCTAATCTAATTAATAGATGAGGGCGTCGGGGCCCACTGTCAGTGTCACAGAGGCGGGTTAATTAGCGGGGTTGACCCGGTTTTGACCGGCGATTAGTTGCCGGCGAGGTCGAACGCTGCGGAGGGGCTCGGGATCGCCGTTCCGGCGACCAAATGGACGGCGGAGACCATAGAGGGGAAGCCCGCGCTCGTCCGCACTGATCGGAGAAAGTGGGAGATGCGGGGGCGGTCGGAGCTCGCCGGAGCGAAGCTCGGGGCGGCGGCCGGAATTCGGCTTCGAGCGGGAGCGGGCTGCGGGGCACGGGGAGGCCACCCGAGGGGCTCTCCGGCACCCTCGTGGCACCAGGAGCACGATGGTGTGCTCGGTTTGGGCGGAGGCGGGCCGAGACAACGATGGCGACATGGACGGCGGCGAAGCGCTATGGCCATGGCAGGGGAACGATGCTACGGCGCGCGAGCGACTAAGCGGAGAGGGGGGAACGGTGGCGGGGCTCCCGCGGATCCGGTGGAGGCGTCAAAGAGCTCGGGGGAGGTCCAACATCGACGAATTTGACGGCGGCGATCTGTGGCACCGACGAGGAAGACGACATCGAGGGCAGCTCTACAGGGCGTCCCGGCTTGCGTGAGTCGTCGGAGAGGTCGAGGAGGACAGCGCGGAGCTAACGGGCTTGTCGGAGAGGCGAGGCAGTGACGGTGGCCATGGCAACGACGAACGCACTCGGTCGTTGGGAGAGAGAGCGCGGGAGACGAGGGGAGACCACGG
>NC_057812.1:666610824-666631281 GCF_018294505.1 Triticum aestivum
CCAGGAGGACGATGACTGGCGCTGCCAGTCGGCTGGGCCGGCCTGTTGGGCCAATGGGCCAGGCCAGGCTGCACAGGGAGATAAGTGCAGGTAAGCGTTTTTTCCACTTTTGTTTTCTTTTATATTTTCTGACATTTGTTTCTGCTTTTAAAATAATACTAAACTAATTTATTTCCTTATGCCAATTTTTGTAGGAGCTAATGGTATTATTCCAGAGCTCCTCAACAACTAGCATAATTTTTGGACACATATTATTTATATAACATATAGATATATCCAAAGCAAATAATTATTGCATTAATTACAAATGCCCAAAATAAATACTTACGAGCTCATGAAAATGTTGGTTTGATTTTTATCTCTATCCAAGATTTTCAGAGAGCAACATGAGCATTTTCTTGGGCCCTTTTGGAGCAATTTTTTTATTTGGGTCATTTCCAGAAATAATTTCTGAGGGTTTCACAAATCCCCATTTCAAATTTAAATGAAATTTAAACATGATGCAAACATGAAGGCTAGCCTAGGTCATACCAGAACTAGGGATGTGACAACTCACCCCCACTCGGAAGAATCTCGTCCCGAGATTCAGGAGTCGACGGAAAGAAAGTGCGGTACTCCAGTCGAAGACGATCTTCTCGCTCCCAGGTAGATTCTCTCTCGGAATGATGAGACCACTGAACCTTGAGAAACTTGATGTTATGATGTCGAGTGACACGCTCTGCTTGATTAAGAATGCGAACAGGGTACTCTCGATATGTGAGGTTATCTTGGAGATCAAGCGTTTTGTGGTCCACTCAGTGGATAGGATCTGAGAAGCAACGCCTGAGTTGAGAGACGTGGAAGACATCATGCACTCGAGAAATATGTGGGGGTAGTTCCAACTGGTAGGCAACCTCTCCTCGTTTAGCGAGAATGCGAAAGGGACCAATGTAACGAGGAGCCAACTTGCCCTTGATATCAAAACGATGGGTACCCTTCAAAGGGGTTACCCGAAGGTAAGCCTTGTCGCCAACTTCATAAGCCACTTCCTTATGACAACGGTCATACTGGATCTTTTGACGAGATTGGGCTGTTTTCAAATTCTCACGAATGATGCGAACTTGCTCTTCTTCCTCCTGGATCATATCCGGTCCAAAGAATTGTCTTTCACCAGTTTCTGACCAGTTCAAAGGTGTTTGACATCTTCGTCCATACAAAATCTCAAAAGGAGCTTTCTTGAGACTGGATTGGTAGCTATTGTTATAAGCAAACTCGGCGAAGGGAAGACACTTCTCCCAATCCATACCGAATGAGATAACACAAGCTCTAAGCATGTCTTCGAGAATTTGGTTGACCCGTTCCACCTGACCACTTGACTGAGGGTGGAAAGCGGTACTGAAGGAAAGATGGGTTCCCATGGCAGTTTGGAAACTCTCCCAGAAATGAGAAGTGAAGAGACTACCACGGTCTGAATTGATCTCTAGTGGAACACCATGAAGTGAAACTATTCGAGAAATATATAAGTTAGCGAGCTGACTAGCAGTGATACTCTCTCGAGCAGGTAGGAAGTAAGCCACTTTGGAAAGACGGTCAATGACTACGAAGATAGCATTATTCCCTCTCTTGGTCCTGGGAAAGCCGGTGATGAAGTCCATACCAACTTTACCCATTTCCACTCAGGAATAGCTAAAGGCTGAAGGGTGCCAGCAGTTCTTTGATGCTCGGCCTTAACGCGACGACAAACGTCATAATTATAAATGAACTGAGCAATTTCTCTCTTCATCCTAGTCCACCAGAACCTCTGGCGTAGGTCCTGATACATCTTAGTACTACCGGGATGAATCGTGAGAGGAGATTCATGAGCCTCCTTAAGGATTAATTGCCGAAGATGTTGCTTCTTGGGAACCACCAGACGATTCCCGAAGAAAACAACACCTCGATCATCTATAGAGAAACTACCAGCAATGCCCTTGGCAATGTTTCTCTTGATCCGGGTAATCCCCGTATCATGCTTCTGGGCTTCTATGATATGATCCACAAGAGTAGGTTTCGCCACCAAGGTAGAAAGGAACCCGTGAGGAGCAATGTGAAGGTTAAGTTTACATAATTCCTCATGGAGAAGTGGTTGGGCCTGCTACTACATGAGATTGTTGCAATAGGACTTTCGACTTAGCGCATCAGCCATGACATTCCCCTTGCCTGGTGAGGGAGTCCTGGATTAGGGGGTGTTCAGGTAGCCGGACTATACCTTCAGCCGGACTCCTGGACTATGAAGATACAAGATTGAAGACTTCGTCCCGTGTCCGGATGGGACTTCCCTTGGCGTGGAAGGCAAGCTTGGCGATGCGGATATTCAAGATCTCCTACCATTGTAACCGACTCTGTGTAACCCTAACCCTATCCGGTGTCTATATAAACCGGAGGGTTGTAGTCCGTAGGCAATCAACTCCATACACAACAATCATACCATAGGCTAGCTTCTAGGGTTTAGCCTCCTTGATCTCGTGGTAGATCTACTCTTGTACTACCCATATTATCAATATTAATCAAGCAGGAGTAGGGTATTCCCTCCATCGAGAGGGCCCGAACCTGGGTAAAACAAAGTGTCCCCTGTCTCCTGTTACCATCCGGCCTAGACGCACAGTTCGGGACCCCCTACCTGAGATCCGCCGATTTTGACACCGACATTGGTGCTTTCATTGAGAGTTCCTCTGTGTCGTCGCTTTTAGGCCCGATGGCTCCTTCGATCATCAACAACGACGCAATCCAGGGTGAGACTTTTCTCCCCGGACAGATCTTCGTCTTCGGCAGCTTCGCACTGCGGGCCAGTTCGCTTGGCCACCTGGAGCAGATCGAGAGCTACGCCCCTGGCCATCAAGTCAGGTTTAGAAGCTTAAACTATACGGCTGACATCCACGGGGACTTGATCTTCGACGGATTCGAGCCGCAGCCAAGCGCGCCGCACTGTCTCGATGGGCATGATATAGCTCTACCGCCGAACAGCGCCCTGGAGGCCGCATACGCATTGGTTTCGACTGTTGATTCGGAGCCTACCGCGCCAATCGAGGATCAGCGGTTGGACGCTGCCTAAGGGGCTGCGATCTCAGAGGCGATTGAGCCGAATTCCAGCCCCACACTCCGCATGGAGCGTGACCTCTAGGAGCCGGATTCCTCTCTGAACTCCGAGCCCCCCGCGCCCCTGCCGATCGAATCTGATTGGGCGCTGATAATGGAGTTCACCGCCGCGGACATCTTTCAGCACTCGCCCTTCGGCGACATCCTGAATTCTCTAAAGTCTCTCTCTTTATCAGGAGAGTCCTAGCCGGACTATGGTCAGCGAGGGTGGAACACGGACGATGAGGAAATTCAAAGCCCACCCACCACCCACTTGATAGCCACTGTCGACAATTTAAACGACGTGCTCAACTTCGACTCCGGAGACATCGACAACATGGATGACGATGCAGGAGATATCGACGAACCAACGCCCATAGGGCATTGGACAGCCACCTCATCTCACGATGTGTACATGGTGGATACCCCTAAAGGAAGCGATAACAAGGAAAAAGGGGATGGGACGGGAGATCGACCCCCCGAAAAGCAATCAAAGCGTCGGCGTAAACGCCGACCCAAGCCCTGCCTCGACAAAAACCCAGCAATAGAGCAGGACGAGCAAGCCTTAGAGCAACCATCTGAACAGGGCAACACAGATAGAGAAACCGAACATCCCTCCCCCGACGAAAACGGCATCCCGGACGACCTCACGCCGAATAAATCTTTGGAGCAGAAGAATCTCCACGAGAGGCTCGTTGCAACCGCACGCAGCCTAAAGAAGCAGAAGCGGAAGCTAAAAACAGCGGAAGACGCACTCCGGATTAGATGGAGCAAAGTAATCAATACCACAGATAAGTACGGCGACAGTCGCCGCACTAAAAGCTATCCGAAAAGAAAGCTACTGCCTGAATTCGACGAAGAGGCCCTAGAGCCCTCGCATTCAAAAAATGAAAAAGCCACACGTTCGGATAGACGACCCCATAAAGCGGCAAGCGGCGCCGCACCTAGATCGGCATGCAACCCATTTAAAGATCCGCATCATGGCCCAGTCAGGTACATTTATGGGCCAAGAAAGCAATCTCTCGTAAGCAGCGCTATGAAGCCATCATCAGAATTCGGCACACCGAAATACAGGGGCGCCGCACACCCCCTATGTTTCACCGATGAGGTCCTGGACCATGAATTCCTAGAGGGATTCAAACCCGTAAACATAGAGGCATATGATGGAACAACAGACCCTGGAGTCTGGATCGAGGACTATATCCTCCACATACACATGGCTAGAGGAGATGATCTCCACGCCATAAAATATCTACCCCTCAAGCTTAAAGGGCCAGCCCGGCATTGGCTTAAAAGCCTTCCCGTAAACACAATTGGAAGCTGGGAAGAGCTCGAGGATGCTTTCCGAGCAAACTTTCAAGGGACCTATGTCCGCCCTCCGGATGCAGACGATCTTAGTCACATAACTCAACAACCCGGAGAATCAGCTCGGCAGTTCTGGAATAGATTCCTCACTAAAAAGAATCAGATAGTCGACTGTCCGGACGCCGAAGCCTTAGCAGCTTTCAGGCATAATGTCCAAGACGAATGGCTCGCCAGACACCTCGGCCAAGAAAAGCCAAGAACAATGGCCGCACTAACAAGCCTCATGACCCGCTTTTGTGCAGGGGAGGACAGCTAGTTGGCAAGGTGCAGCCCCAGCGACCCAAGTACATCCGAGACTAGGGATGGAAACGGAAAACCGCGATGCAACAAAGACCGTCGCTGGACTAAAAGAAAAAGTCCAAAGAGCACGGCAGTCAATGCCGGATTCAAAGGCTCACGGCAAAATAAGGAAAAATCGCCCCCCCAGGATAACAGGGACGATCCATCCAACCTAAATAAAATCCTGGACAAGATATGTCAGATACACAGTACTCTCGGGAAGCCTGCTAACCATACCCACAGAGACTGTTGGGTTTTCAAACAATCCGGCCGACTCAATGCCGAACACAAGGGGCTCGACACACCAAGCGAAGACGAGGATGAACACCAAAAGCAGAGTACCAGGAAACAAAAGAACTTCCCAAAAGAAGTAAAAACAGTGAACTCACTTCACATAACAAAACGTGCGGCGCCCGTAAAGGTACGCATCACACGGCCTAAAGGGTCCTGCCACTGGTCGTCAAAACCGATCATCTTCGATCAGCTAGACTATTCTAGAAATATCAAGAATGTAGGCTGGACTGCCTTGATAATCGATCCAATAATTGGTGGACTCAAGTTTTCAAATGTCCTTATGGATGGCGGAAGTGGACTAAACCTGATATATCAGGATACAATCCAGCACATGGGGATAAACCCAGCAAGAATCCGCCGCAGCAAAACCTCCTTTCAAGGAGTAATACCTGGTCCGGACACCCATTGTACGGGTTTTCTCCAGCTCACATTCACATTCGGCTCTGCCGATAATCTCCGCCGCGAAAAGCTGACCTTCCACATCGTCCCGTTCTCAAGTCGCTATCAAGAACTACTGGGACGCGAAGCTTTCGCTCGCTTTAACGCAATACCGCATTATGCATCTCTTACGCTTAATATGCCCGGTCCACGAGGCATCATCTCTTTGAAGGGGAAGCACTAAAGTGCGCCTCCCCAAGCGGAGGACTGTGCGGCCGCTTTGATAGCCCCACAGTAAAATGGCCTCACCGGCCAAAAAACTCCAAAATAGGTCATTCAAGACCACGAACGCGGATAGACAAGTTCGGTGCAAAATCATCATTGATGCAGGCCTGAAGCCATATAACCCCACACTAGGGGCTCCTTGCATATACAATAAGATATAATAAAGCTCAAACTTATATATCTTACTTTATACTTTGCTTATTTTAAACTTTTTTGGCACGACCCGTTTTCAACTCAGCTCCTCTCTTTTACAGATGAACGTCCGAACGTCGTGCGGTGCCCGTCCAGGATACGGCACAACGGAGACACAGGCGCAGACGTGCAGTAGGGACCCGTCCTAAAGGATTCATTTTAGATTAAGACCCTGCGTAAACCTTTTTTACTGTCTCTTGTTGCTACACATCCCCTGGTTTTCTCTTTCTAACATAACCAAGGAGGAGGTTGGCGTCTTGGCATATGGCCACGTCAGAATTTTTGCACGTACCTGGACACTAGGGGCTTTTTTAATAAAGAGTGTTGTTTGGCCCGCACTCATAAAGACCGAACACCTTAGGGAGTGTTCGGCGTCGCGAGTTTTGGAATTATATGCATCAGCTCCGAATCATGTCTTTGGTCAAATGTTGGGTTGCCCGGCTCCTGAGTTCGGCTACCCTACGTTCCGCTCTATCGGCTAAGGTAGCACCAGGAGAACTACTGCGATTGTGCCCCCGGTTCGGCCAGGGCGAGCACCTCAGTAGAGAAAGCCGAAAACTGACTGTCATGATGTAGCGTGAGACTGGTCAGCTACTCGATGACCGATCGGAATCTATCGGATTGCTCCGCTTTAACGAAGGGCCGCTTCCCGGTCAGGCACATACGCGCCCCGAATTCGGACGAGCGCAGTTGCCACCAAAGAGCTACCTAAAGAGTCTCATTTTCAAACTCCTATGGCTAAGTGAAAGTGTTAAAGCATTATAGTCCGGTTGCCTGGCCCGCTGCGCTATCACCTCCTTTGTAGGACCAAGACATTGGGTTAAGTGTGAAAATGCGTCTTCTGCGAGCACCCCCGCATTATGTGCGTGGGGGCTGAAGCCAACGACTACCATCTTTCAGATTCTATATATATATATATATATCTTAAAACGGCCGCATAGAAGGTGTTAACAATACTTGGAGGCACAAGTATAAAAGAGGCCACTACAATTCATCAAAATATTACTTTATAATTACATATGCTATCATAACATAGCATCTTTCGGGCACTGCGTCTCTATTATACAAGCGCCTTCAAGAACTTCCTGAAAATAGTGCTCGGAGGGTACTCGGCTTTTGTTCGAATCTTGGGATGCAACAATGGTGGTCTCCATCTCTGCCCAGTATGTCTTAACACGGGCAAGAGCCATCCTAGCGCCCACTATGCATGTGGACCTCTTCGTTGCATTTATACGCGGCACCGCGTCAAGGAATTGCTGCACCAAGCTAAAGTAACTCTTCGGCTCCGATCTCCCCAGCCACAAATAACCCATGACGTACTTCATGGCGAGTCCGGACAACCTATTCAGTTCGGCCCATTGACCAAACGATCGTCTACTGCCAGTGGACGCTCTGGATTGTGAAACTGCGACCAGAACAGCTTTTCCACTTCATGATCTTCTTGATCTCGAAAGTGTTTGGTTGCATCAGTAGCACTCACTGCCAAATCCAGATAGGTGTCCTCCACACTCCACATCCGGTCCAACGGAGCAAACTTCGGATCGCAAAACTTCCTCCGCAGCATAAAGGGCTTTCCAGCCGCAATCTGTTCGGCCTGATGTAGCTCCTCCTTCACAGCTCTCATCACAGAGCGAGCATACTTGGCATCGGCAACGGCCTTCTCTAAGTCCGTCTGTCTCGCCCGGTCTTCTTTCTCAAGAAGTTTGCAACGGTCTGCAACGCTCTTTAACTTCTCGGCCATCTCGGCCATCTCTTCTTTGCTTCGGCAGTGAGCAGCCTGTTCGGCTCTCAGCTCTTCAAGGGCCTTCTTGGCAGCCGCATCGCTTTTTCTAGCTTGCTCCTTAGCTCGGGCAAGTTCCGCCCTAAGACTCTCCACGGCGGCCATACCATCTGCGTCAAGCACACACATTGTAAGACACTGGCATGAAGCTCCTCTTGCCTAATGCCTCCCGTAGAATTACATACCCTGAGCCTTATCAAGCCGCTTGTTGACAAGCACGATGTCGGCATCTGCCACGTCCAGTTGCCACTTTAGTTCGGCCACATCATCAATTCGGCTTGATTCTGGACACCTCGCCACCTACATTCAAAGGTGACATCTTAGACCTGGGATTATGATCCTCTGCGCGCCGTCATTTTTTGACAACGCGCAGAGTCTTAGGGGCTACTATCTACACAAGGCGCACCTTACTTATGCGCAACTGACAAAAGTGTACATTATCTAACGTACCTCAAAACCCGTCAGTAAACTTTTGACGGCCGCATGCAATCCGCTTTCTGCGGATGAAATCCTTTCAATCACCGTGCCCATCAATGCACGGTGCTCTTCTGAGATAGAAGCTCGCCCCAGCAGAATCTTTAGTTCCTTCGGCCGAGCACCAGACGGTGCCGGACTTGCCCTATGACCTCTTTCGAAGGCCGGACGCGGAGAACCTCGGGGGGCCACATAGCTATCTTCCGCCCCTGCCGGATTCGGAGAAACCCTTCGCGATGACACCTCAGGGTCGCCCGCCTCGCTGGGCGACACGGCAGGGGGAGGCATCCCGCTCTCCATCATCTCCGGAAGAAGATCCCCCGAAGACGAGCTCTGCTGCGAAGGGCTGAGGTCCAAGCTACAAAGTAAACTTTCGGTTAATCTTCTCAGAAATAGAATCAAGGATTTCTCTCATCCCTCAAAAGGAAAATCTTTTCTCCACTTACGGCTCGCTGGAGGGCTGATCCCCTTGAGGGCGTAGTCCGACCGAGGAACTCCCCGGCATCGGACCCTCTGACGAGGATTTTCTCCCCCGTTTCGAGGCCATGGTCTCCGGGTCGTCAGAGGCGGCTCTCTTCTTCCCCTTAGGAGAGGAATTGTTGGTTCCTCCCTTCGGAGCAGCCTCCTTCAAGGAGGCCATAGCTTCCTTGTCCTCCCCCTCCAAAGGCATTATCTCCAGCATCCTAACCAGCACGGGATCCAGCCTGGTTTCAGGAAGGGGAGCCGGACACCTAATCAGCTTCGCTGTCGCTATCCACTCCTGTTTAAAAGGACGGCTCTTTTAGGGGCAAGTTTATGACAATTATACGGATAGAAGGTCCGGGCACAAGGTTGCTTACTTGAGTATCCGGGCGATTGCAGCTTAGGCCTGCGTCCTCGGTTGAATCCAGACACATCTCTTGTGATCCGAAGAACAGTCTATACATCTCCACGGGCGTTGCGCCCATAAAGTTCTGGCGAGCTCGCGGTCCCTCTGGATTAAACTCCCACAGGCGAAGGGGGCGACGTTTGCCGGGCAATATTCGGCGAATCAGCATGACCTGTGTCGCTTTGACCAAACTGAGGTCTCCTTCCAAGAGATCCTTAATTCGGCCCTGTAACAGGGGCACGTCTTTTGATAACCCCCAATCTAATCCTTTGTTGACCCATGACGCTAGCCGTGGTGGGGGACCCGAGCGAAAGACAGGAGGCGCCACCCACTTGGCACTCCTGGGAGTGGTGATATAGAACCACTCTCGTTGCCACAAGACGAGCTCCTCTTGAAAGGAGCCCTCGGGCCATGGAGCATCGGCATTCTTACTGATGACAGCACCTCCGCACTCTGCGTGCCGTCCCTCGATCATCTTCGGCTCCACTCCAAAAGTCTTGAGCCATAAACCGAAGTGAGGAGTAACGCGGAGGAATGCTTTACACACAACGATGAATGAGGAAATGTGGAGGATGGACTCCGGAGCTAAGTCATGAAATTCCAGCCCGTAATAGAACAAACACTATGCTCTCACCGGGCTGGGGATTGGGAATAGCCTGCCCTTGAGCAGGCAACCTATGAGGAATTTTGGCGGTCAAGAACTTAGCCTCTCTCAACTTTAGCACATCCTCCTCCGTGACGGAGGAGGGCATCCATTGGCCTTGAAGGTCGGAACCGGACATTGTCGAAGGTCCGAAGCGCCTGGAATCTGAAGCCTAGGGTGTTGGAACTCGAGGCGACGGGCGAACTCATTTGAGATTGGAAAAGGGGAGTAAGGCCTTGGTCTCTTTATAAGAGGTTGAATGCCAGGAGCCCTCCCCATAACCGTTTGGAACTCGCCTTTAATCAAGAAAACATGCTAACGGGCACGATTGGGTTACCCACATCCGTATTGATGAGAATCCCGTAAAAAGGGCACATGATCTCTGCTTTGACAAGACGTGCCAAGGAAACCGCCTCGCAAAAACATGCTGAGGTGGAAAAGTAAAAACGATTCGAGTAAAAGGACTTGGCCGTAGTGTGATAGCGCATTGCGGAATACGTCAGCAGATTTGATTTGTGTTAATATTATTATTCTCTCTATGGCAATATGTGGAAACTTATTTTACAGAGTCGGACACTACTCTTGGTGTTTACAAATCTTCTACGAAGGACTTGGAGGAGGAACCCGCCTTGCAATGCCGAAGACAATTTGCGCGCTGGACTCGTCATCATTGAAGCCTGGTTTAGGGGCTACTGAGGGAGTCCTGGATTAGGGGATGTTCGGGTAGCCGGACTATACCTTCGGCCGGACTCCTGGACTATGAAGATACAAGATTGAAGACTTCGTCCCGTGTCCAGATGGTACTTTCCTTGGCGTGGAAGGCAAGCTTGGCGATGCGGATATTCAAGATCTCCTACCATTGTAACCGACTCTGTGTAACCCTAACCCTATCCGGTGTCTATATAAACCAGAGGGTTGTAGTCCGTAGGCAATCAACTCCATACACAACAATCATACCATAGGCTAGCTTCTAGGGTATAGCCTCCTTGATCTCGTGGTAGATCTACTCTTGTACTACCCATATCATCAATATTAATCAAGCAGGAGTAGGGTATTCCCTCCATCGAGAGGGCCCGAACCTGGGTAAAACAAAGTGTCCCCTGTCTCCTGTTACCATCCGGCCTAGACACACAGTTCGGGACCCCCTACCCGAGATCCGCCGGTTTTGACACCGACACCTGGGGTGTAGGTAATACCTAAGTCCTAATCTAAGATCAACTCCAACCAACGTCTTTGCCTAAGGTTCAAATCTGGTTGGGTGAAGATATACATGAGACTCTGGTGGTCGGTGTAAATCTCGCAATGTTTACCGAGAAGGTAATGTCGCCATGTCTTAAGTGCATAGACTATGTCTACAAGCTCTAAATCATGTGTAGGATAATTCTCCTCATGTGGATGCAACTCTCGAGATGCATAGGCAATCATATGACGATCCTGCATAAGGATGCAACCTAGTCCCTGTCGTGAGGCGTCGCAGTAGATAACAAAGTCCTTAGTGAAATCCGGTGGAAAAAGTATGGGAGCAGAAGTCAGGTGCCTTTTCAGTTCCTGAAAACTGTGCTCACACTGTGGGAACCACTCAAACTTCTTATCTTTCTTGAGAAGTTCCGTGAGAGGTTTGGCCACTTTGGAGAAGTTCTCAACAAAGCGTCGAGAGTAACTGGCTAGGCCAAGGAAACTCCGAACTTGCTTAACCGTTTCAGGCGGAGTCCAATCAAGAACGGCCTGAACTCTCTCGGGATTGACAGCAATGCCCTTACCAGATATCACGTGGCCTAGGTAGGTCACTTCTGGCAACCAAAATTCGCACTTGGAAAACTTGGCATAAAGGCGGTGCTCTATGAGTTTCTCTAACACAAGTCTAAGATGTTCGGCATGCTCTTCCTCGTTCTTTGAGTAAATAAGAATATCATCGAGGTAAACCACGACAAACTTATCTAAGTACTCCATGAAAATCGAGTTCATCAAGCAAGAGAATATAGCTGGAGCATTGGTTAGACCAAAGGACATGACGGTGTACTCGTACTGACCATAATGTGTGACAAAAGCCGTCTTAGGAATGTCCCCATTTCTGATCTTGATTTGATGGTAGCCTGACCACAAATCCATCTTTGAAAAGACCGAGGATCCAGTGAGTTGATCATACAGGTCGTTGATCCTGGGGAGCGGATACCTGTTCTTTATCGTGACCAAATTAACGAGATGATAATCTACAACCATCCGATCCGTACCATCCTTCTTCTAGACGAAGAGGATGGGGCAAGCCCAGGGAGAAGAACTAGGACGGATGAAACCCTTTTGCAAGGATTCATCGAGTTGTTTCTTAAGCTCAGCTAGTTCTAAGGGTGCCATCTTGTAAGGTCTCCTAGAGGTTGGAGCGGTTCCTGGGATAAGATCTATTACAAACTCTACATCTGTGTCAGGTGGAATACCTGGCAGTTCCTCTGGAAAGACATCCGGAAAGTCATGGACTACCGGGATATCTTCAAGGTCTGGAAGAGGGCTGGCATTAAGGGAATAGAGCTGACACTTTGCAACTCTAGTGGAGATGGTGATTATCTTGCCAGATGGGTGTGTAAGCTGAACAGACCTTGTGTAACAATCAATCTTGGCATGATGAGCTTTCATCCAGTCCATACCCAAGATGATGTTAATATCTGTAGACTTGAGGGCTATAAGTGATGCAAGGAATACAAGTCTGTCAACAAGGATTTCATTACCATGGTTTATTCTGGTAGTTTTCCATCTACACCCTGGAGTTTGGATTTCAAGTGGAGTTGGCATATCACAAAATGACATGTCGTTCAAACGAGCATAGCCTTCAGAAATGAAGGAGTGAGATGCTCCGGTATCGAATAGAACCGAAGCTGGATGACAGTTGACAAGGAGTGTACCAAGAACGACATCTGGATCATCATGAGCATCTTTAGCTGAGACGTGATGCACACGTCCACGTTCAGTGGGAGCTGACTTGACACTGATCGTCTTGCGTGATGGCTTACCACGACCAATAGACATCTCGGGATGGGGTGGAGCATAGTTGGCTTGAGAGCAGTCACGTGCATAGTGTCCTGGTCTCCGCATGTGAAGCAAGTCCCTGAAGTTGGATGTGGACCCGCATCGTCAGGCGGTCTACCAATAGGTCTGGGTGGAGCATACTTCTGAATTGGGTGAGGTGCCACGCAAGTTGGCCTTGGTGTATAACCGGGTGGAAGAGCGGAGTTCGGAACCCAAATCCGGCGCTTCTGCGAGGTAGAACCGGAGGAAGAACCCAAATCACGGCTGTGCTTACGAGACTCCTCGTAAGTGAGTTGAGCTGTCGCTGCATTAATGGCCTTGTTCACAAGAGCCTGGAATGTATTGCAATGATGCAAGTTGAGATCACGACACAACTTGGGGTTGAGACCCTTCCGGAACCTAGCCTGCTTCTTGGCGTCTGTGGACACCTCTTCTGTAGCATAGCGGGCAAGGTTCTCAAACTCCCAACTATAAGCATCAACAACCATCTTACTCTGGGTGAAACTACAGAACTATTCTCTCTTGCGGTCGATGAGAGCCTCACGAATGTGATGCTCGCTAAAAGCCTCGGTGAAATCTCTCCAGGTGGTTATCCGGCCAGCTGGAAGCATAGCCTCATAGTTCTGCCACCAAATACTAGCAGGACCTTCCAGATGATAAGCAGCGTAGGTGACCTTGTCACTTTCAGCTACGTTCGTAGAACGCAGCTTGTGTGTGGTACTACGGAGCCAGTCATCTGCATCAAGTGGTTCAATGGAATGAAGGAAGGTAGGTGGTTTCAGACCAATGAAATCATAGATGGACGCTGGCTCTTTGCGCTGATGGGAGGTGTTCTCCTCAACACGTGCTAACAAGCGGTTAGACTCTCGCTTGTTATTCTCCATCTCCAACAAGAACTCTGCCAACGAAAGCTGGTTGGGAGGATCCTCATCCCTACCATCTCCGTGGTTCCGGCTACGAGCAACATAACTTCGGTTAACTGACAACATCCTAAAGATCCAACCAAGGAAACAAAGGATGGATTCAGCATCATCATAAGGATGTAGAATATAGTACGAGGAAAAATACTATCTCTTGAACTCCTAGGACAATTCCGGTAGCATAACGGCAGTTAAAATGCTCGAAATGAGATATTCTGGAAAGACGGGGTAGCACCATACTCAACATCATCATTCAAGGTTCTGAGATATTACTAAACAGACTACACCAGAAGTACTCGAACTGGGATATGACTCTGATCAACCAATCCTAAGAGACTACGGAGTAGTAACACGTGATCCTGATAGACAGAAGAGAAAGCCTAGTTCCTTAACCCCGTAGGAATGATAGGATGACTCAGATCAGAAGGCGCAAGGTATAAGGAGTAAAAAGAGCCTTACGTTCCCTTCCACAATCAATTCCCCTATATAGCTAAAGAGTTTCCAGACTCAACTTCGACCAGGTTGCCTTGGTAATCCTACAGGTAGTCAGGCTCTGATACCAAGGCTGTCAGGACCCCAATTTTAAGTCACACCGATCTAGCATGTAACACCTCATATCACTTTGCGGCCTCACGCACGGTATTCCCACGGGTGTCGCCTTACCATGGCCCGGGACCGTTTGCGCCTTTTGGCTCACGTATATGATAGTGTCGCTAGCATCCATATGACAGAGAACCCGGGCCGACATGACTAGTCCTGAACCCAAAGTGGCACTAACTTACGGGGACATGCATACATGAAACAACATCGAGCATGTCGGTCAGCAGCGTATGTATCCGGGCTGTAGCAACTAGGCTAATAGGACTCCGGTAAACCCGGGCTGTAGCAGGCTAGGCAGGACTTCGGATGTCACCGCGTGACATTTCCCCGAAGGGACAGACACAGGAACGAAGTGAATCACATGTCGGCCAGTCTATGTGTTCCGGAGCAGTAGTGCTGGGCTAGCAGGACTCTGGTAAACCAGGCTGTAGCGGACTACCATGGCTCTGTGGAAGCACTAGACTACATTTCCCCATAAGAGAGGCTACCAAGGATAGACAACTAGGTTGTCGGATCCCACACATAGCAATACACGTTACACATACGCATAACATGCAAGTATGTGATGTACAACATGGCATCACAACATAACGCAAACTCATATAGATAAAGGCCCAGAAGAGCCACATAGCATTAAATACAAGCAGGGGTCACATGACCCATCATTCAGAGCATACAAGCAACGAAAGCATTACATGTCTGAGTACAGACAACTACAAAAGAAAAAGGCTGAGAAGCCTGACTATCTACAAGTCCCTCCCAAGGGTACAAGATCGTAGCTGGGGTAACAAGCTACTCGTCGAAGTCCAAGAGGTACTACTAGTGAGACAGATGTCTCACCTGCAAAACATAAATAAAGCAAACGTGAGTACAAAGGTACTCAGCAAGACTTACATCAGATCCTATCATACATGCATTTGTATCAAGAAGGTAATGTGGGGTTTAGTTGCAGCAAGCCAGCTTTGACTCAGTGGCTATCCCGTTCTACGACAACGAGAAACTTCTTTGAGATGAGGCAACGCACACAAGTCCACTAATCACCACATCAATACACTACTATGGATTCATCCCCGTCTCCTTACGAGAAGGCCATCCATAGCACTCATACTTGTCTTGAGCATTTTAGAGTATCCACTTTAAGTTGTCTATGTACCACGTAAGCATCCAAGAAGTACATAACCGAGGACATGGCTATTCGAATAATTCATGATAGCCCTGCAGGGGTGTACTTCTTCACACATGCTCTCACCACTTATCACCATATACACGTCATGTATCTCGGCAACCTTCAAGCGGAAGCCTGGCCAGGGTGTCGGCCATGACCTGACTAACCACACAAGACTCTAGTCCAGGTTTATCGCCTATTCGGGTTCCATCCGCAAGGAGATCCGGCCGGGGTTTTGCTCATGGCCCCAAACGATGTGTACTGGGTTCCCGAGCCCACCATCCGGGTGCCACTCGGTACACCGGACCACGTGTGCCTAGTCTGTCCCACACTACTAGGAAAAGGGCTATAGATAGGATTGATACTAATGGCGCACCATGGAAGAAGTGCGCCACTACTATATACTAATGGCGCACCGGTTGGTGATGCGCCATTAGTGTGGAAGACACTAATGGCGCACTAGAAACATGGCGCGCCACTAGTATTAAATTATTATTTTTTCCATTTTTCCATACATACTAATGGCGCATCAGGTCGAAGTGCGCCATTACTAGTTCTAAGTAGTAACGGCGCACCAAGCAGACAGTGCGCCATTACTGTAAAAAAAATTATTCTTTTTTTTTGCAAAACTACTAATGGCACATCGTTTCACAGTGCGCCATTACTAGTAACTAGTAATGGTGCACTATTACCCGGTGCGCCATTAGTATATTTTTTTTTACTTTTTTGCAAAACTACTAATGGTGCACCACCTGCAGGTGCGCCATTAGTAACCTGGGACCCCAACAAGATATTTTGGACAGCTCCACACCTACCCACTCACTTTCCCCACTTCATTCCCTCCACCTCCTTCTCCAAGCTTTCGGCCATCTCCTCCTCCTCACCTCATTTCCACCATAGATTCATCAAAATTAAGTGGTGAAATTACCTTTTTTGATAGGTAAGTAAGTGGAAAGCTATCTTCATGATGTAGATCTACTTTATTTCTCCCTAGCTCGCTCCAACAACGTGCACATGCACTTTTTGTGGCCTAGCTAGATCTATGCATGTTTCTGGTGTTGCATGTGTTTGTGGTGTTGCATATATGTTTGTGTTTGAAGGTACAGGTATTTGAAATGCGATAGTTGCCAATATTTTGCCGGAATGTTTTGATTCATTTCCGTTTCGGCGAGAATTTTGGCACTATGCATTCTTTTTGGTCCTATTTTTAGGGAAGGTCATGCCAAATTTTTTCTTGGTTCTAAAATATCGTTTTGCTCTACCCCGCAGGCGACCATGGTTCGCACGATGACTGAAGGCATTGTGAATAGGTTTTTGAGCTCCACGAAGGACGAGATGCTTCAAAAGAACGAGACGGAGATAAGATGTCCGTGTCGAAGATGCAAGCTGAAGAGCCTTATTGCGGACCCGGATTCCGGGCAGGTGCGGGACCACCTGCTCTTGCGTGGTTTCATGGATGGCTATCAGTGGCAAGGTGATGAAGATGACTATGAAGTCGTCCATGGGGGCCGGGCAAGAAATGAGGAAGGGCAACAATACAAGTACCACCGCGGCGAGGGCGGGCAAGAAGACGAAGATTCTCCAGAACATGATCACGACGGTGATGCTGTACATAGTCATCATGTAGAAGATGTCGTACATGATGACGAGGAAGATCAAGACGAAGGGCATGATCATGAAGATGAAGATGCCGGAGCAGACGACGATGGAGGCTGGGTGCAGGACCCTCATATTTAAGAGCTGCTTCTCAAGCAGATGGATAACGCAAGAGCTGCCGCCCGAGAGAAAGCCAAGCTGGATCAACTAGAGATAGACACGGTTACTCCATTGTATGAAGGATGCAGGCCCGAGGATACCCTCTTGAAAGTAACGCTCATGGCTCTGGAGATGAAGGTAAAACACAAAATGACCGACGCATGCTTCGACGAGAACATGTCATTCTGGCACGAACGTCTTCCCAAGGGGAACAAGTGCCCGACCAGTTTCGAGGAGGCGAAGAAAATCGTGTGTCCTCTGTATTTAACGCACATGAAATACCATGTGTGCATGAACAATTGTATCATTTATCAGGACGAGCACGTGGAGTCTACCATATGTCCGGTGTGCGGCGTCACTCAATACAAGAAGAGGAAGAAAGCTCCTCGAAAATCGATGTGGTACTTTCCGATCACTCCTCGTCTGCACCGGTATTTCGCGGACCCTAAGGTAGCAAAGCTCCTGTGTTGGCACGTGGATAGGGAGGAGAAGAAGCGGGAAGATGACGGAAATGATCCGGAGATAAATAAAAAAGACAAGATGCTGAGTCACCCTAAGGATGCGAGCCAGTGGCAAGCGTTGAACTTCGAATACCCAGAATTTGGGAAGGATCCAAGGAACATCGTGCTGGGCGCGAGCACCGATGGAGTCAATCCGTTTGGCAGCCAGAGAAGCACACATAGCACCTGGCCTGTGTTTGTGTGGATGTACAACCTTCCCCCCTGGTTGTGCATGAAGAGGAAGTACATTCACATGAGTATGCTAATTGAAGGGCCGAAACAACCAGGGAACGACATCAATCTGTATCTGGGGCTGCTAAAGGAGGAGCTAGACACGCTGTGGAAAACGCCGGCCAATACGTGGGACGCCGCAGAGAAAGAATATTTCCCTATGAGAGCCGCACTGCTCACGTCGGTGCACGACTATCTCGGATACGGATATCTCGCGGGGCAGGTAGTCCACGGATTTTCTGGATGCGTAAGGTGCATGGATGACACAACGTATCGCCAGCTAGATAGAGATCTCGGGTCTTCGAAAACCGTGTTCCTGGGACATCGAAGGTGGCTTCGCGATGATGACCCGTGGAGGAAACGGAAGGATCTGTTCGATGGTGAAACCGAACCCCGAAAACGCCCGTGTACGAGGAGCGGCGAGGAAATAGACGAGTTGTTGAAAAATTGGAAAGACTGCCCACTGCCGGGAAAGAAGCAAAAGGCGCCAGAGCCGGGAAAGAAGCGAAAGGCGCCAGAGCCACTGCTGGAGGTATGGAAAACGAGGTCTGTTTTCTGGGACTTGCCGTACTAGAAGATCCACCGTGTGCCTCACAGCCTTGATGTCATGCATATCACGATGCTTGGTACCTTACTCAACATGCCAGAGAGGACCAAAGATGTGCCGAAAGCAAGGGCAGACTTGAAATCAATGGGCATCAGGCAGGAGCTTCACGCTAATGATGATGATGATGATGATGATGATGATGATGATGAGGCGAAGCAGGACACAGAAAGTCGTCGTAAAGGCAAAAAGGCCAAGAAGACCGGAAATGACTACCCTCCCGCGTGCTTCACTCTAAGTCAGGAGGAGATCAAGCAGTTTTTCACCTGCCTCCTAGGAGTAAAACTTCCTTACGATTACGCAGGGAAGATAAGCAGATACCTAGACCCAGCGAAGCAGAAGTTCAGCGGGATGAAGTCTCACAACTGTCACGTGCTGATGACGCTGATACTTCCAGTTGCAATCCGTGGGATCATGGACGCGCACGTCCGTGAAACACTATTTGGCCTATGCAACTTTTTTGACGTCATCTCTCGGAAGTCGATTGGTGTGAGGCAAGTCAGAAGGCTATAGGAAGAGATCGTGGTGATACTATGCGAGCTTGAGATGTACTTCCCGCCCGCATTATTCGACGTTATGGTGCATCTGCTGGTCCATATCGTGGAGGATATCATCCAACTCGGGTCGACGTTCCTGCACAGCATGATGCCGTTCGAAAGGATGAATGGTGTCATCAAAGGATATGTTCACAACATGTCACGTCCAGAGGGAAGTATAGCCAGGGGCTTTCTGACCGAAGAGTGCATCTCCTACTAGACGAATTATCTAGGCATCAAGAACCCCGTTGGTCTTCCCGTCAACAGGCACCTCGGTAGGCTCGCTGGATGGGGTCACCGTGAGGGTCGCCGCGAAATGCATGTCGACTTCGAGGGTCGACTCACCGACTTTGAAAGAGCAAACCTAGTCGCGCTACAGCACATAGACGTGGTCGATCCTTGGGTGGTAGAGCACAAAACCTTTATTGAGAAGACGTACAATGACCGAGGCCAACAGAGGACGGAGGGAGATATACTCAAAGAGCACAACTCATGTTTAACGCGTTGGTTCAAGCAGAAGCTTCTGTCGTACCCTTTACATGAAGATTCTTCCGCGGAAGAACAACTCATATTCGCCTTGTCACAGGGTGCCGAGCACAACCTGATGACCTATGAGGCGTACAATATCAACGGCTACACATTCTACACCGAGGAAAAGGACATGAAGAGCGATGGTTATCAGAACTCCGGGGTAACGATGGAATCCTACACCGGTAACGACAAGGACAGATACTACCGAAGGATCGAGGAGATCTGGGAGCTGAGCTACGCTGGAGAGAAGGTCCCGATGTTCCGTGTCAGATGGGCCAAGAGCGTCCTAAAAGAAGACCGGTATTTCACCACCATGGTTATACCCGAAGCCAAATCCAAGACCGCGGGCGCAAACGTCACCGCGAAAAATGAGCCATGGGTACTGGCTTCCCAAGTGGACCAATGCTTCTTCATTACCGACCCGTCAAAGCCCAGTCATGTTGTCGTGAGGAGAGGCAAAAGGAAGATCATCGGAATGGATGGAGTAGCCAATGAGCAAGACTTCGACAAGTACGGCGACCAGAAGATCGAACATGACGACGACGATGAAGTAGCAGCACACACCACAAGAAGAAGCAGGACCACCCTACCTAAAGGACGTCCGTTCCACAGAAGAACTCCATTTGTGAAAAAGAAGGGCAAGAAGATTATGAACAGATAGCTATCTAAGATCGATTGTATTTAAATCGTAGTCTTCATTTCTTGATTGTATTTCATGGGCACTTTTTGATATCATGAATATTTTTAAATTTCATGGGCACTTTTTGAATTCATGAGGACACTTGATCTCTATCCCCCTCCATCTTGATCTTGATTCCCCCTCCATCTCGATCTCGATCCCCCTCCATCTCGATCCCACCCGCACCCTCCCCCGCTAGGTCCACCGCCGCCGACGACCCAACGCAACCCTCCCCCGCTCCACCGCCGCCGACGAGCACCCGGCCCC
>NC_057812.1:666631661-666637994 GCF_018294505.1 Triticum aestivum
GCACCCTCCCCCGCTCCACCGCCGCCGCCGATGATATTTTCAAGTAACAAATTTGAACATATTTTTTAAAAGATTATTACTGTTTTTATAAAAAATATTACTGTTATGATTTAAACAAGTTTGAACATATTTAAACACAAATAAATATCAAAAACAGCATTTAAAATGCATAAAAAAATATTGGGGAGCCTGCGAATCGAACCCAGGACCTCCTAGTGTGTGTGCTGCGTGCTGACCAGTTGGGCTAGTGGGTGGGTTCTATTGTAGATAGGGTTACGCTGTAGATATGGTTAGTGGGCTAGATTAAAACAAAATTCTAATGGCGCACCGAGGGGAGGTGCGCCATTAGAATAGTCGTACTTATGGCGCACTGAGGGGAGGTGCGCCATTAGAACCCTCCCCCCACTCCACCTACTGCCCTCGCCAGACACTTCGTCCTTCCTATCCCTCCACCGCACCGCTCCCTCCCTCGTCACTCCCTCCACCGCGCCGCTGCTGCCCCGACCCACGGCGCCGCAGCCGCCCACACGCCCCCGCCATCTCCCTCTCCCCTGACTCCCCCTCGAGCGCCGCCTCCCCCTACGTGCGCCGCCTCCCAACCCACGACGCCAACGCCGCGCCTCCTCATCGCGCACGGGGCGCTCTTCCTCGCGCTCTCCTCACCAACCACGACGCCGGCCACCTGCTCCGTCGTCTCCAGCAGAGGTTACTCCACCTAGCTGCAGCACTTGTGCGCTTGGCGGCTAGGGTTTGCCTCCAGCCCCTCCCCTCCCCCATCAACGAGAGGAGCATCCGATGCCCCCTCCCTCGAGTTCGTCGACGACGCCGTCCTCCAGCCGCTGCCACCGCTGCCGCCGTCCTCCCGCCCAGGTACCTCTCCTCCTTCCTCCTGCCTTCCTCTCCTATGTTCCTAGGTTCCTAGGTTCAGATTTGTGCACTGTAGATGATGTTCCACTGTGAACTTACTGATGATGACAGATTTGTGAACTTACTGATGATGACAGGAGATTTGTGCACAAACTACAGTGCACAAATCTCCATGATGGATTAGGTAATGTTCCATTGTGTAGTAAGTTCCATAGATTGTATAATGCTAACACCAGTTTTAATATTACTATAGCAGAGGTGATTGGGGGTTGTTGGGATAATGTCAAAATTAGGAGGAGGTTGGGTGATTTGGCTGAGCAGCAGTTGCAATATCTCTGTGAGGACATGGTTCAAAGTGAGGAGAGAGATAAGTGTGTGTGGACTTTAACTACATGTGGTGAATTTACCATTAGATCAATGTACCTGATGATCAAAGCTTTGCAAGTTAGATGTCATTTTAGAAAATTATGGTTTCTTAAAGTACCTCTTAAGATTACAGTTATCTTGTGGTTGATGTTTAAGAATAGTATATTATTGACTAAGTTATTACTCAAGTCTCTCACTGTTTGGAACACTGGGCTGGTTTGCAGAAGCGTGGGGGCCTAATCAAATTACCTAATCAGATTTGTGAACTATAGTTTGTGAACTACACAGTGGAGCATTACCTAATCAGATTTGTGAACTTACTGATGATGATAGGAGATTTGTGCACTGTAGTTTGTTAATCTGGACATCTTAGTAGCTAATGCATTCAGTTAAGCAAAGTTTAGTTCTTGTGTAGTGTAGTTCCCTCCTCAAATTACTTGCAAGCATATTGTAACTATTTTCACTCTGTCCTGAAGGTTTTTGACTACACAATCTGTGGTGACCCACACTCTGTTGGTTCACACTCATTGAGTTCGCTCGTGAAGGTATTATATGTTCACATGGTACATTTATGTTTTTCAGCAGCTAATTGATGGTTTGCTACATGATACATTTCATGCACAGGTGCTAGAGCTGCACTTAACTTGCTAAAATCACCCCCTTGTTCTTACTGGTTATATAAATTCATTGATTGTCCTATGTTTTCTGTCAGGGTATTGTTCAGGAAGCTTGCTTGAGTTTGTGTCCTTTAATTTGTAAATCTGCAGTTCTAGCCACATTTAGGATAAGTTGTTGTATATATTGTCATAAAGTTCAGCAAGAACAGGGCATCAACAGTGCTACTCTAGTATCTAGTTGGAGAGGGATGAATGGATAGGGACAACAAACTATTAGTCTTAGGATTAACACTCCTCATATGAGATGAGAGGATTTTTTTAAATTGCTTCTTGCAGTTTTGAAAATTCAGTTTATTCGCTTACTAAAAATTTAGTTAGGCACACAAATTTCAGAACTTTTGTTTGCTGTAACATATTGATGTGCTTTGTAAAACTTGTTCATGTACTGAACTACTAATGCCTTGTGATGCTCTGAATTACTTGTGATGCCTCTGAATTACTTGTGATCACATTGAGAAAGAGATGCAAACATGATCATCAAAGATGGGCTGCTGTAGAACTGTTCTTCATCTTTATAGTGCTATTGTATAGAAATATGCTGAATTTTCTGCTGTGATTGTTGCTCAAAGAAATTTAGCAAAAAAATGGGATCCTAGGAGACGCCGCTCCTTCTTGAGGCCCTTGAGAGGCCCTTCGTGTCGTGATGATTTTGCAGGTACCCCGAGAGGCCCTTGAGTTTGCCGGAATGTCGATTAACTTCCGTTCCGGCAAATTCGGGTACTCCATATGTCCTATTTTCAGCAAAGGTCATGCTGAAATTTTCCGAGAATTTTAGCATGACTTTGCTAAAAATCGGACATATGAGGTACTTGCTACTAATGCATGGGCCGGGGTATCTTAGTACTTAATTAAGTAGGATCAACTGCCCCTTTATTCTTGCTGTATTAAACCATAGGTGGCAATAGAGCCAAGTGATTAGTGCCAAGTGATTAGGCCCAACCTAGGGTGCCTCGGCATCGATAAACCCTAAATGATGAAAACTTAACTTGGCTGCCCCGGATGCCTCGGTGTCGATGCGAACCTAAATGATGTACGCTTAGGCTTTTAGGGTGCCTCGGCGTCGACAAACCCTAAATGATGAAAGCTTAGGCTTTTAGGGTGCCTCGATGTCGACAAACCCTAAATGATGAGACCATGATCTTGTTCCTTGACAATAACCAACTTTTTGACCAAACTTTTTTCCTATTTAGAGCGAAAGATGGCCCACAACGATGAGGCCGGTGGTTCACGCGGCAAGCAATTCTGGGAGCTGTCCCAGGAGATGGAGGAACAACCTCACCGCTATGAGGATGCCGCGGAAGACACCGATCCTGATTACACAACCTCTAGTGGCGTCGGGGATGGCACCACTGATGGTGCCGCCGAGGATGCCACAAATGCAGGGTGACAACAACCGCGATTTCATGACCATCACGACAGACGGCGGCTTCATCCACGTTCCTGTCCGATGAGTCGAGTCGAAAGTAGTGATGTGTAGTTCTGAAACATTGATTGGCTCATGTTGTAATTATACTTTAATGAATTCGTATGTCTCTTTGGTTTGGACAGTCATTCAACTTAGATGTAATCGATGCTATTTATTAGTAGGACCATGAATCATGCTATTAATGTCTTGCTTTTCTCTTCCGATCCTTTTGTTGCATACTTACATATAGCTCATGTATTGTCTGTTGTTTGGCTTGTGCATAGAGATGCTGTCGTATGTCGTGTACAAGGGTAAGGTTCCCGGAGTCTACGACGACTGGGAGGAGTGTCGGAGACAGGTTCACCATTTCAGCGGTAACAGTTACAAAGGGTACACCACTAGGGTGGAGGCCAAATGTAGATACGCCCGCTATCTAGAGGGAGAGAGTAGGGAGCGTTGGAGGAACCGGATGAAGACCAGTTTGATCGCGATGATGCTCATCATGATGACCACAGCTCTCTTCTATGTGATGGTAGTTTAGATGATCGATATTGACTTGTAATGTGAAGGCAAACTCGATACTCGCGGTCTTGAGACTTGTAATGTTTTATCTTTGTTCGGTCTTTTGAATTCGGAGACTAATATGATGAATTGTATTCGGAGACTAATCTTCTATTGTATTCGATGAATATGATGTTGCTGTGTGCTGCTGTCTATATTCTGTCCAATAATATATTTTGTAACCTGTGCAAAAATCAGAAAAGCAAAAAAAAAACCTAATATTCATACTAATGGCGCACCACACAAGACACTAATGGGGCACTGTGATCATCACACTAATGGCGCATTAACTGCTGGTGCGCCATTAGAATGCCAAAGCACATGGGTACATATGGCCCCCTGGGAGGCATTCTAATGGCGCACTGCAGGCTATACTAATGGCGCACTACGTGGTGCGCCATTAGAACACCAGATACTAATGGCGCACCGGTGGTGCGCCATTAGAATTTAATTCTAATGGCGTGATGCCAGTGGCGCACCGGTAGTGCGCCATTAGAAGGCAAATTCGGTGCGCCACTAGCATGCCTTTTCCTAGTAGTGCCAAGTCCACCCTGTCGGGTGCCACTCGGTAGAAAAATAGCACTACCTATAAACACCAGAAACTATTTGCAACTCCTGGACAGAGATCAAGTTGGCTAATAAGTCGAGAGGGGTCGAGTTACCGGAACCCAATGTGTGGTAGTAGCTAGTCCTTGGACAACATACACAGAACTCAGTTCTTAGGGACGGTTCCAGTGAGACAACCCACCATGTACTCCTACATGGCCTCTCACCGCTACCTTTACCAAATCGTGTTCACACACTTAACCCTCAACATCAGAACATAGTATTGTACTCCAATTCATTTCCAGTGAATCAGACCTGACATACTCTAAGCAATAGCAGGCAAAGCATGGTAGGAACACAATATGGCTCAATCAACTCCTACACATGCTACTGGGTTTTAACTATTTACTGTGGCAATGACAGGTCATGTAGAGGAATGGGTTCAACTACCGCAGCATAAAGTAGCGATTGAATCGTTGTTGTCCTAATGCAATAAATGAGAGCAGGAGCGAGAGAGTAGGATTGTATCGGAATGAACAAGGGGTTTTGCTTGCCTGGTAGATCAATAGGGGGGCACTGCTCCTCAGACAGGTACTCTGGATCGGTCTCTGGAGCAGGACCTATCAAGAAGGAACGGTGTCGGAAATCAAACACAAGCATATGCAACAATATGATGCATGAACATGGCATGAGTATGTGATGTTGTTTGAGTTAATACATCTAGCATTTATTTGGTTAAAGTCCATTCGAACCAAGGGTTCAAATGCAACTCCAAATTAAGCTCTTAAATATGCCATTTATATGTTTTCATATATACAGCATGTATAGGTTAGTTTTTCATGCATGAAAATGGTACAGATGGATAGATTGAATTTTTCTGATAATTTTTCATATATAAATTATTTCAATCTGAGCTACAGTTGAATTTATATGAATTTTTGAAGTTTTGGCTAATTTCTGGAATTTCCTGATTTATTTTAAAACCAGAAAATGATATATTGCGTCAGCACTGCGTCATGCTTGCGTCAGCAAGTCAACAGCGCTGACTGGGTCAAACCTGACGTGTGGGGTCCACACGTCAGTTTCAAGGTTAATTAACAGAGGGGGTTATTTCTAATCTAATTAACAGATTAGGGCGTCGGGGCCCACTGTCAGTGTCACATAGGGGGGTTAATTAGCGGGGTTGACCCGGTTTTGACCGGCGATTAGTCGCTGGCGAGGGAGAATGCGGCGGAGGGGCTCGGGATCGCCGTTCCGGCGACCAAATGGACGGCGGAGACCATAGAGGCGAAGCCCGCGCTCGTCTGCACTGATCAGAGCAAGTGGGAGAGGCGGGGGCGGCCGGAGCTCGCCGGAGCGAAGCTCGGGGCGGCGGCCGGAGTTCGGCTTCGAGCGGGAGCAGGCTGCGAGGCACGGGGAGGCCACCCGAGGAGCTCTGCGGCACCCTCGTGGCACCAGGAGCACGATGGGGTGCTCGGTTTGGGCGGAGGCGGGCCGAGACGACGACGGCGACATGGACGGTGGCGAAGCGCTACGGCCATGGCGGGGGAACGATGCTACGGCGCACGAGTGACTAAGCGGAGACGGGGGAACGGTGGCGGGGCTCACCGCGGATCCGGTGGATGTGTCAGAGAGCTCGGGGGAGGTCCAACGGCGATGAATTTGACGGCGGCGATCTGCGGCACCGACGAGGAAGACGACGTCGAGGGCAGCTTTGCAGGGCGTCCTGGCTTGCGTGAGTCGTCGGAGAGGTCGAGG
This sequence comes from Triticum aestivum, assembly GCF_018294505.1. Lineage (NCBI taxonomy): Eukaryota > Viridiplantae > Streptophyta > Magnoliopsida > Poales > Poaceae > Triticum > Triticum aestivum. The sequence continues at coordinate 666,637,842 of NC_057812.1, forward strand.
AGGACAGCACGGAGCTAACGGGCTTGTCGGAGAGGCGAGGCACTGACGGTGGCCGCGGCAACGGCGAATAGCGGCGATGAACGCGCTCGGTCGCTGGGAGAGAGAGCGAGGGAGAGGAGGGGAGACCACGGAAGAGAGAGAGATAGGTGCGGG
>NC_057812.1:666638228-666650363 GCF_018294505.1 Triticum aestivum
AGGCAGGAGGCATGGTGCCCATGCGCGCGGCGGCGAGCGCGTGCCTCTCGTCCTCCTGGTGCCAGGAGGACGGCGACTGGCGCTGCCAGTCGGCTGGGCCGGCCTGTTGGGCCATTGGGCCAGGCCAGGCTACACAGTGACGGGCTGCACAGGGAGATAAGTGCAGGTAAGCGTTTTTTCCACTTTTGTTTTCTTTTCTATTTTCTGACATTTGTTTCTGCTTTTAAAATAATACTAAACTAATTTATTTCCTTATGCCAATTTTTGTAGGAGCTAATGGTATTATTCCAGAGCTCCTCAACAACTAGCATAATTTTTGGACATATATTATTTATATAACATATATATATATCCAAAGCAAATAATTACTGCATTAATTCCAAATGCCCAAAATAAATACTTATGAGCTCCTGAAAATGTTGGTCTGATTTTTATCTCTGTCCAAAATTTTCAGAGAGCAACATGAGCATTTTCTTGAACCCTTTTGGAGCAATTTTTTATTTGGGTCATTTCCAGAAATAATTTCTGAGGGTTTCACAAATCCCCATTTCAAATTTAAATGAAATTTAAACATGATGGAAACATGAAGGCTAGCCTAGGTCATACCATAACTAGGGATGTGACATCTTCGCAATTGGGGTACAACCCTTTTTTGTGATCCTCTAACATGCGATCGAACTTCATCTTCTCGTTTTGACTTTCGCATTGCGTCCTTGCATCGACAATGACCCGGCGGAGATCATCATCATCGGGCACATGGTCTGGTTCCTCTTGATCTTCAGCACTATATAAGATGACGAGGGCACATCAGAGATCATAATATATATACCACATCCAAGATCATAATATATATACCACATCCGAATCATATACAAGACGAGGGCCGACGGGGGCGGATACCAAAACCATCGCACTATATAAGATGAAATAATAAAAGTAAGAAAATAATACAAGTATCTATGTAAACATACAAGTAAGAATATTTTTTCCTTTCAGAAAGAAGATAAGAACAAGAGGCTCACCACGGTGGTGCCGGCGATGAGCTCGGCGCGAGTGATCGACGGCGGTGAAGACGGGGACGGGGCGTGACGAACCTCTAAACCTAGACAAATATTGAGGAAAATGGAGCTTGGAGGTCGAGCTTGGAGAGGAGAAAGCTTAAGTAGTGTGGCTCGGGCATTCCATCAAACACCATGTGTGCATAGGAGGTGAGCTAGAGCACCACCAAGCCCTCTCCCCCTCGGCCAGAAAAAACAGAGCAGTGTGCTCTACTCTTATGCGAGGGGGTATATATAGGCACCTCATTGGTCCCAGTTGGTGGCATGAACCGGGACTAAAGGGGAGCCTTTGGTCCCAGTTCAAGCCACCAACCGGGACCAATGGTGGTGGGCCAGGAGCGAGGCCCATTGGTCCCAGTTCGTCCCACCAAGCGGGACCAAAAGGTCCACACGAACCGGGACCAATGGCCCAAGTGGCTCGGCCGGCCCCCTGGGCTCACGAATCGGGTCCAATGCCCCCATTGGTCCCAGTTCTGTACTGAACCGGGACTAATGGGCTGACCCGGCCTGGACCTTTGCCCCCTTTTCTACTAGTGCATCAACTAGGCTAGTTGGGATTTCACCACGAGCGCATAAGGATCAAAGATGATCCAAGTAGAACACTTTAAGTGGATACATATCAATAGATTTATAGCAAGCAAAGATGCAAGCAAATAGAAAGCACATGGAAACACAAAGAAATATACATACAGGAAGAAGGCAAACGGAAAAAGGGCGAATAAAACGGCAAAGGTGAAGTGGGGGAGAGGAAAAGAGAGGCAAATGGCAAATAATGTAATGCGAAGGATAAGAGTTGTGATGGGTACTTGGTATGTCTTGATTTGGCATAGATATCCCCGGAAACGGCGCCATAAATCCTTCTTGCTACCTATTGAGTACTGCATTGCTTTTCCCTTGAAGAGGAAAGGGTGGTGCAGTAAAGCAGCGTAAGTATTTCCCTCAGTTTTTGAGAACCAAGGTATTAATCCAGTAGGAGACCATGCGTGAGTCACCTAGTACCTACACAAACAAATAAGAACCTCAAAACCAACGCGATAAAGGGGTTGTCAATCCATTCACGTCCACTTGCAAGAGTGAGATCTGATAAAGATGATAATAATAAGATAAGTATTTTTGGTATTTTTATGATATAGATTGAAAGTAAAGATTGCAAAATAAATTAAATTGGAAACTTGTTTGATGGAAAATAGACCCGGGAGCCATAGGTTTCACTAGTGGCTTCTCTCAAGATAGCATAAGTATTACGGTGGGTGAACATATTACTGTCGAGCAATTGATAGAATAGCGAATAATTATGAGAATATCTAGGCATGATCATGTATATAGGCATCACTTCCGCGACAAGTACACCGACTCCTGCCTGCATCTACTACTATTACTCCACACATCGACCGTTATCCAGTATGCATCTAGAGTATTATGTTCAGAAGAACAGAGTAACGCCTTAAGCAAGATGACATGATGTAGAGGGATAAACTCATGCAATATGATATAAACCCCATCTTTATATCCTCGATGGCAACAATACAATACGTGTCGTTTCCCTTTCTGTCACTAGGATCGAGCACCGCAAGATTGAACACAAAGATAAACACTTCTCCCATTGCAAGAAAGATCAATCTAGTAGGCCAAACCAAACTGATAATTCGAAGAGACTTGCAAAGATAAACCAATCATACATAAAAGAATTCAAAGAATATTCAAATATTGTTCATAGATAATCTGGATCATAAAACCACAATTCATCAGATCTCGACAAACACACCGCAAAAGAAGATTACATCGAATAGATCTCCCAGAGAATCGAGGAGAACTTTGTATTGAGATCCAAAGAGAGAGAAGAAGCCATCTAGCTAGTAGTTATAGACCCCAAGGTCTGAGGTAAACTACTCACACATCATCGGAGGGGCCATGGAGTTGATGTGTAGAGGCCCTCCGTGATCAATGCCCCCTCCTGCGAGGCTCTGGAAAAGGCCTCAAGATGGGATCTCTTGGGTACAGAAGGTTGCAGCGGTGGAAATAGGGTTTCTTGGTGCTCTAGGATGTTTGCAGGGTATGTGAACATATATAGGAGGAAGAAGTAGGTCGGCGGAGCAATGAGGGGCCCACGAGGGAGGAGGGCGCGCCCAGGAAGGGTAGGCGCGCTCCCTGCCTCGTGGCCGCCTCGTTGATTGCTTGACGTCCACTCCAAGTCCTCTGGATCACGTTTGTTCCAAAAATTACGTTCCCAAAGGTTCCATTCCATTTGGACCCCGTTTGATATTCCTTTTCTACGATACACTAAAATAGGCAAAAAACTTCAATTTGGGTTGGGCCTCCAGTTAATAGGTTAGTCCCAAAAATAATATAAAAGTGCAAAATAAAGCCCATTAACATCCAAAATAGATAATATAATAGCATGGGACAATAAAAAATTATAGATACGTTGGAGACGTATCACTCGACAGTAATTTGTTCACCCACCGTAATACTCATGCTATCTTGAGAGAAGCCACTAGTGAAACCTATGGCCCCTGGGTCTGTTCTCCATTATATTAATCTCCCGTCAACAAGCTATTTCTATTAACTTTTATTTTGCAATCTTTACTTTTACTGTTTATCATAAAAATACCAAAAATATTATCTTATCATCTCTATCAGATCTCACTCTCGTAAGTGACCGTGAAGGGATTGACAACCCCTTTATCACGTTGGTTGTGAGGTTCTTTGTTTGGGTAGGTACAAGGGACATGCATGTGGCCTCCTACACGATTGATACCTTGGTTCTCAAAAACTAATGTAAATACTTACGCTACTTTGCTGCATCAACATTTCCTCTTCAAGGGAAAACCAACGCAGTGCTCAAGAGGTAGCAAGAAGGATTTCTGCCGTCATTGCTGGGGAGTCTACGCACAAGGCAAGACATACCAAGTACCCATCACAAACTCTTATCCTTCGCATTACATTATTTGCCATTTGCCTCTCGTTTTCCTCTCCCCCACTTCACCCGTGCCGTTTTATTCGCCCTCCTTTTCCATTCCCCTTCTCTTTTCTAGTTCGTCTCTTTTTGCTTGTTTCTTGTTTGCTTGTGTGTTGGATTGCTTGGTTGTCACGATGGCTCAAGATAATACTAAATTGTGTGATTTTTCCAATACCAACAATAGTGATTTTATTAGCACTCCGATTGCTCCTCTTACCAATGCTGAATCTTGTGAAATTAATGCTGCTTTGTTGAATCTTGTCATGAAAGATCCGTTTTCTGGCCTTCCTAGCGAAGATGCCGCTACCCATATAAACAACTTTGTTGATTTGTGTGATATGAAAAAGAAGAAATATGTGGATAATGATATTGTTAAAATGAAGCTATTCCCATTTTCTCTTAGAGATCGTGCTAAAACTTGGTTTTCGTCTTTGCCCAAAAATAGTATTGATTCATCGAATAAGTGCAAAGATGCTTTTATCTCTAAGTATTTTCCTCCCGCTAAGATCATAATTCTTAGAAATGATATTATGAATTTTAAGCAACTTGATCATGAACATGTTGCACAAGCTTGGCAGAGGACGAAATTAATGATATGTACACATGGTTTGAATCTTTGGATGATTATACAAATTTTTTATGCTGGATTGAATTTTGCTTCTAGAAATCTTTTATATTCGGCCGCAGGAGGCACTTTATGGAAATCACTTTAGGAGAAGCTACTAAACTCCTAGATAATATTATGGTTAATTATTCTCAATGGCACACTGAAAGATCTACTAGTAAAAAGGTCCATGCTATAGAAGAAATTAATGTTTTGAGTGGAAAGATGGATGAACTTATGAAATTGTTTGCTAATAAGAGTGTTTATTCTGATCCTAATGATATGCCTTTGTCTACTTTGATTGAGAATAATAATGAATCTATGGATGTGAATTTTGTTGGTAGGAACAATTTTGGTAATAACGCGTATAGAGGTAATTTTAATCCTAGGCCGTTTCCTAGTAATTCCTCTAAGAATTATGGTAATTCCTACAACAATTCTTATGGAAATTATAATAAGATTCCCTCTGATTTTGAATCTAATATTAAAGAATTTATTATTTCACAAAAGAGTTTCAATGCTTTGATTGAAGAAAAAATGTCTAAGATTGATGAGTTGACTAGGAACGTGGATAGAATTTCTCTTGATGTTGATTCTTTGAAATTAGATCTATTCCTCCTAAGCATGATATCAATGGGTCTCTCAAAGCTATGAGAATTTCCATTGATGAGTGCAAAGAAAGAACCGCTAGGATGCGTGCTAAAAAAGATTGCATTGTGAAAGCGTGTTCTGCTAGTTTCCATGATAATAATGATGAAGGTCTAAAAGTTATTTATGTGTCCCCTATTAAATCTTTGTTTTGCAATATGAATCTTGATAATGATGGGACTAGAGATGAGTCAACTTTAGTTATGATTCGGAGTTTTTAGATCTTGATGCAAAAATTAATAAAAGTGGGATGGGAGAGGTCAAAACTTTACATAGCAATGAACCCAATATCTTGGATTTCAAGGAATTTAATTATGATAATTGTTCCTTAATAGATTGTATTTCCTTGTTGCAATCCATGCTAAATTCTTCACATGCTTATAGTCAAAACAAAGCTTTTACTAAACATATCGTTGATGCTTTAATGCAATCTTATGAAGAAAAGCTTGAATTGGAAGTTTCTATTCCTAGAAAACTTTATGATAAGTGGGAACCTACTATTAAAATTAGAATTAAAGATCATGAATGCTATGCTTTGTGTGATTTGGGTGCTAGTGTTTCCACGATTCCTAAAACTTTGTGTGATTTGCTAGGTTTCCGTGAATTTGATGATTGTTCTTTAAACTTGCATCTTGCGGATTCCACCATTAAGAAACCTATTGGAAGAATTAATGATGTTCTTATTGTTGCAAATAGGAATTATGTGCCCGTAGATTTCATTATTCTTGATATAGATTGCAATCCTACATGTCCGATTATTCTTGGTAGGCCTTTCCTTAGATCAATTGGTGCAATTATTGATATGAAAGAAGGGAATATTAGATTCGAATTTCCATTAAGGAAGGGCATGGAAAACTTTCCTAGAAAGAAAATTAAATTACCTTATGTATTTATTATGAGAGCCACTTATGGATTGCATACCAAAGATGACAATACCTAGATCTATCATTCCTTTTATGCCTAGCTAGGGGCGTTAAACAATAGCGCTTGTTGGGAGACAACCCAATTTTATTTTTTTCTTGATTTTTGATTCTGTTTAGTAATAAATAATTCATCTAGCCTTTGTTTAGATGTGGTTTTATGCTTTTAATTAGTGTTTGTGCCAAGTAGAACCTTTGGAAGACTTGGGGAAGTCTTTGCGATCTTGCTGTAAAAAACAAAAACTTTAGCACTCACGAGTTTTGCTGCCATTTTTTACTGGAGAGTCCTATTTGGTTAATTATTTTTTCAGATGATTAATAGATAAATTCCTCATCTCCAGCAATTTATTTTAGAATTTTTGTGGTTCCAGACGTATTCGAAACCTATAGATTGTTCTGTTTTTGACAGATTCTGTTTTTCACGTGTTGTTTGCTTATTTTTGATGAATCTATGGCTAGTAATAGAGTTTATAAACCATAGAAAAGTTGGAATACAGTAGGTTTAACTCCATTATAAATAAAGAATGAGTTCCTTACACTACCTTAAGTGGTGGTTTGTTTTCTTTTACTAACGGAGCTCATGAGATTTTCTGTTTAAGTTTTGTGTTGTGAAGTTTCAAGTTTTGGGTAAAGATTTGATGGATTATGGAACAAGGAGAGGCAAGAGCCTAAGCTTGGGGATGCCCAAGGCACCCCATGGTAAAATCCAAGGACAACCAAAATCCTAAGCTTGGGGATGCCCCGGAAGGCATTCCCTCTTTCGTCTTCGTCCATCGGTAACTTTACTTGGAGCTATATTTTTATTCACCACATGATATGTGTTTTGCTTGGAGCGTCTTGTATGATTTGAGTCTTTTCTTTTTAGTTTATCACAATTATCCTTACTGTACACACCTTTTGGGAGAGACACACATGAATCGGAATTTATTAGAATACTAGCTAATTGCCCGTGCGTTGCAGCGGGGTATATACAGAAAGTGCCTAACATATATATTTAGGGCAGCATTTCAACTTTCTTTCATGGGATCCCTTCTTTTATTGTTATAAACCACTTTCCATCTTCCTGTTTATTTATGTTCGTCGTCTTCTTCTTCTTCTTCTTCTTCTTCTTATTCTTCTTCTTTTAGGATCCTCTACCCACAATCTTCGCCTGCCTGATCCTAACCTCTGTGAATGGCGCATCCGACTGGCACCCCACTTCCACCTGAACCCCCACACATATTTTGACTTGGAAACATGTAACTATCTGGTTTTGTTAACATAAAGAGAACCAGCCATGGATTAGTTAGAAGATGCAATAAAGAAAACAATGATTTACAAAGTTACTACGTGTGAGGGGAAGAGGAGTTTATCTCGGCAACTGTTGTGAAAACCAAAGACTGCATACATAATTAAAATGCATCATGTGCAATAATTCCTTTATTCCAGAATATAAGGTACATCAATTTTCATAAAAGTCAAATGTTGTAGAATAAAATGACTACATGTGCAATAGTTTTTTTAATAAAATATGTAAATACTTTTCACGATGGATCCAATGATACAAATTTGGTATTATACATATTAATTTTTTTCTAAGAACATGATAAAAAATGCACGAGTTAAACTTTTGAAAATAATAATACTATATTTAATTAATAAAATATCATTAATATGTAACAAAATATATACAATTGGAAATTTACGATAAAAGTTTAACCCAAAATATAATTGCTCTAAAATTTTAGAGAGAGTACCTGCTATGTACACATGACAATGTTTTGGTTGCACCCAGTCATCCATGCAGACCATTAATCAAAGAAGCAAGCCTTCGGAGACACATTGAGAAGTGCTTCGTTGAAAGAAGCATGTGGAGAACAGTTATCACGAAGACATCCCATGGTGTACATGGGTATGAACAGGACAGTTAGCAAATTCAAAAGCACCACAGAAGCATCCCTAGCTCATAATCATTTGCATAAAAGTACACTGATTTTCCCCTAAAAAAGTACAATGATTTCGTCATCCACTGCCTATGTTAATTATTAATTCACCCTTAAATGGAGGAATCAACTCACGAACGGTTGGTTGCTCAATCGATAACACATGTTTGTCCATCACATGCATGCATGTAGTTCCTGGATCATCAACTGGATGATGTGCAAGATTCACAGTTTTCCATCACACTCGGCCATCACGTGAAACTACCGACCGCAAACAAGAGACGTACGCCGGCATCGGCTGATATCACGATCATGTCGTTGTCATCGAACAGCTCTTGCAGTGTGCACTGGAACTTGCGGCCACTGTTTTCAGTCGCCTCACTGGATAGCCCATCTTCTTTTGGCCGCCAGGGAATATCACAGATCCGCACGCCGGTGCCCCTACAGCCATGGCGGGTTGCTCTCCACCGAAAGCTCACCGGAGCGGCGGCCCGACGCCGGCAGCTTTGTCGACCTAGACGCGGAGGAGTAGGACGTCGTCTCACTGGCCGCCTGTGGCCGGAGTAGCGGCACGACGGCACTATGGAGCCAGGATCCGCGAAGACGTAAGCCTTGAGTCCAGCGTCTCCGTCACAGCTGACAATACTAATTTTCGTTTGCTGTAATCCAGAGGGTTGGAGGGTCGTACCTGCCTAATGGCATGCCAATCCTCGGCTCGCCGGCTGAGGACGAGGACGTCGGCGTACGGCAGCGGGCTGAGGATGAGGGAGATGGGATCTGGAGGAGACTTCTATTTCGGATGGACGTCGGCTAGGCAGCCCTAGGAGTGCGACATGGGGAAGGAACGGAAAAATAGGAGGAACAATTATTATGGAAACAAATCAATGAAAAACCAAGACCGTAGAAAGGTGGAAAACCGGATGGAGGTGGGAAGCCATAGTACGTCGGGGTGGGCCAAGAGGTTCGATGAAACATAAGATGGGAGATGGAACACTCCATTTCTTTTAGGTAGTATAGATAGATATGGATATAGACTCTATGTGCTTCACTTATATCTTTTGAGCTAAATAATTTTGCACTAGTGCATCGCTTATATTATTTAGAGCACGGTGGTGGTTTTATTTTATAGAAATTATTGATCTCTCATGATTCACTTATATTATTTTGAGAGTCCTTTAGAACAGCATGGTAATTTGCTTTGGTTATGAATTTAGTCCTAATATGATAGGCATTCAAGAACGGTATAATAAAAACTATCATAAAAAGTGCATTGGATACTATGAGAAATTTGATACTTGATGATTGTTTTGAGATATGAATAAGGTGATATTAGAGTCATGCTAGTTGAGTAATTGTGAATTTGAGAAATACTTGTGTTGAAGTTTGTGATTCTCGTAGCATGCACGTATGGTCAACCGTTATGTGATGAAGTCGGAGCATGATTTATTTATTGATTGTCTTCCTTTTGAGTGGCGGTCGGGGACGAGCGATGGTCTTCTCCTACCAATCTATCACCCTAGGAGCATGCGCATAATAATTTTTTTCAATAACTAATAGATTTTTGCAGTAAGTATGTGAGTTCTTTATGACTAATGATGAGTCCATGGATTATACACACTCTCACCCTTCCATCATTGCTAGCCTTTCTAGTACCGCGCACCTTTCGCCGGTATCGTACACCCACCATATACCTTCCTCAAAACAGCCACCGTACCTACCTATTATGGCATTTCCATGGTCATTCCGAGATATACTGCCATGCAACTTTCCACCGCTCCGTTCGTTATGACACGCTTCATCATTGTCATATTGCTTTGCATGATCATGTAGTTGACATCGTATTTGTGGAAAAGCAACCGTTCATAATTCTTTCATACATGTCACTCTTGATTCATTGCATATCCCGGTACACCGCCGGAGGCATTCACATAGAGTAATATTTTGTTCTCAGTATCGAGTTGTAATTCTTGAGTTGTAAGTAAATAAAGTGTGATGGTCATCATTAGAGCATTGTCCCATGCGAGGAAAGGATGATGGAGACTATGATTCCCCCACAAGTTGGGATGAGACTCCGGACAAAAAAGAAATAAAAAAAGACGCCATAAAAAAGAAAAAGAAGGCCCAAATAAAAAATGAGAGAAAAAGAGAGAAGGGATAATGTTAATATCCTTTTTCCACACATGTGCTTCAAAGTAGCACCATGATCTTCATGATAGAGAGTCTCATATGTTATCACTTTCATATACTAGTGGGAATTTTACATTATAGAACTTGGCTTGTATATTCCAATGATGGGCTTCCTCAAAATGCCCTAGGTCTTCATGAGCAAGCAAGTTGGATGCACACCCACTTAGTATCTTTTTGAGCTTTCATATACTTATAGCTCTAGTGCATCCGTTGCATAGCAATCCCTACTCACTCACATTGATATCTATTGATGGGCATCTCCATAGCCTATTGATACGCCTAGTTGATGTGAGACAATCTTCTCCTTTTTGTCTTCTCCACAACCACCATTCTATTCCACATATAATGTTATGTCCATGGCTCATGCTCATGTATTGCGTGAAGATTGAAAAAGTTTGAGAACAGCAAAAGTATGAAACAATTGCTTGGCTTGTCATCGGGGTTGTGCATGATTTAAATACTTTGTGTGGTGAAGATAGAGCATAGCCAGACTATATGATTTTGTAGGGATAACTTTCTTTGGCCATGTTATTTTGAGAAGACATATTTGCTTAGTTAGTATGCTTGAAGTATTATTATTTTCATGCCAATATTAAACTTTTGTCTTCAATCTTTCGAATCTGAATATTCGTGCCACAATAAAGAGAATTACATTGAGAATTATGTTAGGTAGCATTCCACATCAAAAAATCTATTTCTATCATTTACCTACTCGAGGACGAGCAGGATTTAAGCTTGGGGGTGCTTGATATGTCTCCAACGTATCTATAATTTTTTATTATTCCATGCCATTATATTATCTGTTTTAGATGTTAATGGGCTTTATTTTACACTTTTATATTATTTTTGGGACTAACCTACTAAACAAGGCCCAGTGCAAATTGTTGTTTATTTGCCTATTTCAGTGTTTCACAGAAAAGGAATATCAAACGGAATCCAAACGGAATGAAATCTTCGGGAGAGTTATTTTTGGAACAAACGTGATCCAGAGGACTTGGACTGGACGTCAAGCAATCAACAAGGAGTCCACGAGGCAGGGGCGCGCCCTCCCCCTCGTGGGCCCCTCATGGCTGAACCGACCTACTTCTTCCTCCTATATATACTCATATACCCTGAAAACATCGAGGGGCACCACGAAACCCTATTTCCACCGCCGAACCTTCTGTACCCAAGAGATCCCATGTTGGGGCCTTTTCCGGAGCTCTGCTAGAGGGGGCATCGATCATGGAGGGCCTCTACATCAACTCGATGGCCTCTCCGATGATGTGTGAGTAGTTTACTTCAGACCTTCGGGTCCATAGCACTAGTAGAAAAAGGGTCAAATGTGAGACACATTAATCCCGGTTTGAATTTGAGTCGGCACTAATGTGTCCATTAGTGCCGATTCCAATGGCTAGGCGGGAGGAGATCTTTAGTACCAGTTCGTAGCGAACCTTTAGTACCGGTTCGTGCCACGAATCGGTACTAAAGAGGCAGTGGCTGGCTGTTGTCAGGCTAGGGCCCGGCCAGCCTCTTTAGTACCGGTTCGTGGCATGAACTGGTAGTAAAGAGGTTGTGGCAGGCTGTTTTTAGTCCCACCTCGCTCCCCTAGCAGGATTTTTACCACCTTAAATATGTTACTTCTCAAACTATCTCCAGCACTTGGTCTTCATTGAACTCTATGTGTAGAATTTGTGGTCGCAATATGAGTCTTCACTGGTTTCTAAACCATTGAGGACTCATATTGACAATTCAGATTGTACACAAAAAGATCATTGATAATCAATGTATTTTTTATGTATATTGTTACATGTTTACGCCCTCACTCTCTCCTCTCTCCACTCACACTCACACTCAC
>NC_057812.1:666650710-666661882 GCF_018294505.1 Triticum aestivum
AATGACCGTGAAATTGAAAATCACTACAAAAAAAACTCTGAAAATGTTGAAAATCATCATTTCACCCACATAGCATGTGCAAAAGAGTAGCAAGGGTTACGACAAAAACTGGGCGCACTTCGTTACAAACTGGACAATCTCTTTCAAAGTATCAGGGTTTCACACAAGAACTCATCATATGTTGCACATGCACTTCATTTTTTTAAACTTATTTGAACTCCATACTTTTTTGCGTTCTGTATGCACCATTCAAAGTGATGTCATCAATTTTCAACCTATTCCGACATCATTTGCTATTTTTCAGTCATTTGCCGATTTGTTTAGAGAGCTAAATGACCGTGAAATTGAAAATCAATACAAAATGAACTCTGAAAATGTTGAAACTTGGCATGGTATCATCATTTCACCCACATAGCATGTGCAAAAGAGTAGAGAGGGTTACGTCAAAAAATGGACGCATTTCGTGTACAAACTGGACAATCTCTTTCGGAGTATTAGTGTTCTGGACAAGAACTCGTCTGTTACACAGGAACTTCATTTTTTAAACTTATTTGAACTCCAGACTTTTTTGCGTCCCGTATGCACGATTCAAAGCGACGTCATGAATTTTCAACACGTTATGACATCATTTGCTATTTTTCAGTCATTTACCAATTTGTTCAGAGAGCTAAATGACCGTGAAATTGAAAATCACTAAAAAATGAACTCTGAAAATGTTGAACTTGGCATGGTATCATCATTTCGCCCACATAGGATGTGCAAAAGAGTAGAGAGGGTTAAGGCAAAAACTGGATGCACTTCATCTACAAACTGGACAATCTCTTTCGGAGTATCAGGGTTCCGGACGAGAACTCATCTATTACACGGGCACTTCATTTTTTTAAACTTATCTGAACTCCAGACTTTTTTGCGTTCTGTATGCACCATTCAAAGCAACGTCATCAATTTTCAACATGTCATGACATCATTTGCTATTTTTCAGTCATTTACTGATTTGTTCAGAGAGCTAAATGATCGTGAAATTGAAAATGACTACAAAATGAACTCTGAAAATGTTGAAACTTGGCATGTTATTATCATTTCACCCACATAGCATGTGCAAAAGAGCAGACAGGGTTACGGCAAAAACTGGACGCACTTCGTGTACAAACTGGACAATCTCTTTCGGAGTATCAGGGTTCCGGACGAGAACTCATCTGTTACATGGGCACTACATTTTTTTAAACTTATTTGAACTCCATACTCTTTTTGCATTCCGTACGCATCATTCAAAGTGACGCCATCAATTTTCAACACGATCTGACATCATTTGCTATTTTTCAGTCATTTACCGATTTGTTCAGAGAGCTAAATGACCGTGAAATTGAAAATCACTACAAAATGAACTCTGAAAATGTTGAAACTTGGCATGGTATCATCATTTCACCCACATAGCATGTGAAAAAGAGTAGAGAGGGTTACGACAAAACCTAGACGCACTTCGTGTACAAACCGGAGAATCTCTTTCGGAGTATCAGGGTTCCGGATGAGAACTCATCTATTACACGGGCAATTCATTTTTTAAACTTATTTGAACTCCAGACTTTTTTTGCGTTCCATATGCACCATTCAAATCGACATCATCAATTTTCAACACGCTTGTACACGAAGAAAAGAAAATAGAAGAAAATAAATAAAGCAGAAAAGAAAAAATATAAAAACTACTCAGAAATAAATAGAAGAAAATAAATAAATCAGAAAAGAAAAAACTATATAAAAACTATTCAGAAATAAATAGAAATAAATAAATAAAGCAGAAAAGAAAAAACAATATGAAAAATTGTTGGGACGCTGTCTAGTGGGCCTGCTAGGCCTTGGGGATGTAAATTCAGGCCCACAAGGGCCAGTAGGCACATAGGACAACGCGCCATAGTTAGGCCCAGAAGCCTGGTTTACAGAGGAGTTCGATAGAGCAGCCGGGACTGGGTTTATAACCAGTGCGGCTACCCTTCGCCCAACGAGGTGGGACTAAACTTTGCGCACCGCAGCGCACCCCTTTAGTACCGGTTTGTGGCTCCAACCGGTACTAAAGGCCACTTTGGGAGTCCTGGATTAGGGGGTCAACGGACAGCCGGATTACATCCTTTAGCCGGACTGTTGGACTATAAAGATACAACTTCGTCTCGTGTCCGGATGGGACTCTACTAGGCGTGGAAGGCAAGCTAGGCAGTACGGATATGTATATCTCCTCCTTTGTAACCGACCTTGTGTAACCCTAACCCTTTCCGGTGTCTATATAAACCAGAGGGTTTCAGTCCGTAGGACGGGACAATAACATACAATCATACCATAGGCTAGCTTCTAGGGTTTAGCCTTTTCGATCTCGTGGTAGATCAACTCTTGTAATACCCATATCATCAAGAATAAATCAAGAAGGATGTAGGGTTTTACCTCCATCAAGAGGGCCCGAACCTGGGTAAAACATCGTGTCCCCTGCCTCCTGTTACCATTCGCCTTAGACGCATAGTTCGGGACCCCCTACCCGAGATCCGCCGGTTTTGACACCGACATTGGTGCTTTCATTGATAGTTCCTCTGTGTCGTCGCTGTTAGGCTTGATGGCTCCTTCTATCATCGATAGCGATGCAGTCCAGGGTGAGACTTTTCTCCCCGGACAGATCTTTGTGTTCGGCGGCTTCGCACTGCGGGCCAACTCGCTTGTCCATCTAGAGCAGATCGAAAGTTACGCCCCTGGCCACCAGGTCAGGTTTGGAAGCTTAAACTACACGGCTGATATCTGCGGAGACTTGATCTTCGGCGGTTCGAGCCTCTGCCTTGTGCGTCACGCAGTCACGATGAGTACGATTTAGCTCTACCATCTGACAGTGTTCAGGAGATCGCACCGGCAGCCGCTCCGACCCTCAACTCGGAGCAAGTTGCGCCGTCCATGGACCGGTGGATGGACCCACCACGGAGGCCTTACGACCCTCAGCGGCGATCGAGCCGAATATCGACCTTACCCTTCACGAGAGCCATGTAGTTAAAACTGCCAGATACTTCTCTGGCCACGGACTCCGAACCGCCTGCGCCCGTTCCTATCGAATCCGGTTGAGCGCCGATCACGGAGTTTACCTCCGCGGATATCTTTCAACACTCGCCCTTCAGCGACGTACTGAATTCATTAAAGTCTCTCTCCTTGTCAGGAGAATCCTAGCCGAACTATGTCCAGTAGGATTGGGATGCGGATGACGAAGAAATTCACCGACCACCCACCACCCACTTAGTAGCCACTGTCGATGACTTAACCGACATGCTCGACTCCGACTCCGAAGACATCGACAGTATGGACGACGATGCGGGAGACGAACAGGAACCACCGCCCAAAGGGCACTGGACGCCCACTTCATCACCTGACGTATGCATGGTGGACACACCAAAAGAAGATGACGACGAGGAACGGAAGGACGCAACAAAGGGTTGCCCCCTCGAGAAGCAGTCAAAGCGGCGGCGTAAGCGCCGCTCCAAATCCCGCCTCGGCAGAAACAACGATCATATAGACCCAGCGTTAGAGCAGGGTGATCCATCGCCGGACCACGGCAACACGAAGAATCAAACCGAACAACCCGACTCTGTCAAAGATAATAGTCCGGACGACATCACACCGGACAGACACCCGGAGCAACAGAATGCCCATCAAAGGCTCGTTGCCACCGCGAGGAGACTAAAAAAGCAGAAGCAAAGGCTCAAGGCTGCGCAAGACACACTAAGAATTAGATGGAGTAAAGTGCTCAACACAGCAGGGAAGTACGGCCATAGTCACCCCACCAAGAGCTACCCGAAGCGGAAGTTGCTATCTGAATACGATGAGGAGGCCTTAGATCCCCCGCAACCAAAAACAAAAACGGCCATCTGGCCGGATAGACGACCTCACGGCCAACATAGAGTGGCAAACAACGCCGCACATAAGCCAATACGCGATCCATGCGAGGGCTCGCATCAAAAGGATGGCGCAACCAGATCCATCTATGGACCATGCAAACGTGCTCCAGCATACGATGCAACACAACAAACATCCGAACAACGCGGTACACCCAGATACAGGGGTGCCACACACCCCCTATGTTTCACCGACGAGGTGCTGGACCATGAATTTCCAGAAGGATTCAAACCCGTAAACATAGAGGCATACGATGGAACAACAGACCCTGGGTCTGGATTGAGGACTATATCCTCCATATCCATATGGCTCGAGGAGATGATCTCCACGCCATCAAGTATTTACCCCTCAAACTCAAAGGGCCAGCTCGGCACTGGCTTAAAAGCCTCCCCGAAAGCTCCATTGGAAGCTGGGAAGAGCTCGAAGATGCTTTTCGGGAAAATTTTCAAGGGACTTATGTCCGACCTCCGGACGCGGACGATTTGAGTCATATAACTCAACAGCCCGGAGAGTCAGCCCGAAAGCTTTGGAACAGGTTTCTTACTAAAAATAACCAAATAGTCGACTGTCCGGACATTGAAGCCTTGGCAGCTTTTAAGCATAGCATCCACGACAAATGGCTTGCTAGACACCTCGGCCAAGAAAAGCCGAGAACAATGGCAACATTAACAAGCCTCATGACTCACTTTTGTGCGGGTGAGGATAGCTGGCTAGCCAGATGCAGCTCCAGCGACCCCAGTACATCCAAAGTTAGAGATGGAAACGGGAAATCACGGTGCAGTAAAAATAATAAGCGCCGGAATAAAGAAGACAACCCGAAGAGCACGGCAGTAAATGCCGCATTCAGAAGCTCTCGGCCAGGTCAGCAAAAGCCGCCCTGTAAAGGCGCCAGAGATGAACTGTCCAGCCTAAACAAAATTCTGGACCAAATATGTCAGATCCATAGCACCCCTGGTAAGCTGCTAACCATACCCACAGAGACTGTTGAGTCTTCAAGCAGTCCGGCAAGCTCAACGCCGTACACAAGGGGGAGGGTACACCAAGCGAAGACGAGGATGAGCCTCTCAAGCAAGACACTAGGGACCAAAAGAAATTTCCACCAGAAATCAAAACAGTAAACGTGTTACACGTGATCAAGGAGAGAAACAAAGCGGCACTCCCAGAGAAATATGCCCAACGGCCTATCACCGCGGAGTCCTGCCACTGGTCGTCTCAACCGATCACTTTTGACCATCGGGATTACTCACCAGGTATCCGGCGTGCAGGATGGGCTGCCTTGGTATTAGACCCAATAATTGACGGATACCACTTCACACGAGTCCTGATGGACGGTGGCAGCAGTCTAAACCTGATATATCAGGACACAATCCGCAAAATGGGGATAGACCCAACGAAAATTCGCCACAGCAGTACTACCTTTAAAGGAGTAACGCCAGGCCCAGGGGCTCATTGCACAGGCTCCCTGCTACTAGAGGTTATATTCGGCGTCCCCGATAACCTCCGTAGCGAAAATTTAACCTTCCACATTGCTCCGTTCCAAAGTGGCTATCAAGCACTACTTGGACGCGAAGCTTTCGCTCGCTTTAATGGAATACCGCATTACGCTTCCCTCACGCTTAAGATGCCCGGTCCATGTGGCATCATTACAGTGAATGGAAATATTGAGCGATCCTGGCGCGCCGAAGAGAGTGCGACTGCCTTGGCAACCGCACACTAAAATCGGCCTCACCAACTAAAGCATTTTATAGGTCGTCAAGACCACGGACACAGTTAGACGAGTCCGGCGCAGCTACATGTAATTCATACAGGTTTGATGGCCACACCCCTATTACAAATACAACTGGCTCAACGCGCAAGGACAAGTGGCAATTTTTACTCATCTTGAATTGTACATGGTTTCTTTAAACCTACCTTTTTGCACGACAACTTTTCACCTAAGTTTCTCTCTTTTATAGATGACCATCGTGCTACACCCGTCCAGGATATGGCACAACGGAGACACAGGCGCAGACGTGCAGCAGGGACCCGTTCCAAGGATTCTTTTTAGATTAAGACCCTGCGTAAACCTTTTTTACTGTCTCTTCTTGATACACATCCCTCGGATTCTTAGTACAATTGAGAAGGATGCTAACGTCTTGGCATGTGGCCACGTCAGAATAATGCACGTACCTGGACACCAGGGGCTTCTTACAAAGGGCATTGTTTAGGCCTGGTTTATACCATAAAGACCGAATACCTTAGGGAGTGTTCGGCGTTGCGAGTTTGGCCTTATATGCATCAGCTCCGAATCATGTCTTTGGTCAAATGTTGGGTTTTCCCAGCTCCTGTGTTTTGCTGCCTTATGTTCCACTCTATCGGCTAAGGCGGCACCAGGAGAACTACTGCGATTGTGCCGCGGTTCATCTGGACAAGCACCTCAGTAGAGAAAGCCGAAAACTGACTGTCATGATATAGCGTGAGACTGGTCAACCACTCGATGACCTATCAGAATGTTAGAATTCCTCCGCCTTAACGAAGGGCCGTTTCCCGGCCAGGCATGTATGCACCCCGAATTCGGGAGAGCGCGGAGCCACCAGGGGCTATATAGTAGCCCCACTGTCAAACTCCTATGGCTAAGTGAAAGTGTTAAAGCATTATAGTCTGGTTGCCTAGTTCGCTGCGCCATCACCTGCTTATTAGGACCAAGACGTTGGATTAAGTGTGAATACGTGTTTTCTGCGAACACCCCCGCTTTATATGCGTGGGAGCTGAAGCCGACGACTGCAATCTTTCAGGTTATACACATGTATACATAAACGGCCGCACAGGAGGCATCATATAACTTTCGAGCAAAAGTATAAATACAGCCTTAATAAATTTCATAAAAACATTGTGTTTACAATGGGAATACATGTCACTCAAACATAATATTCTTCGAGCACTAGGCCTCTATCAAACGAGTGCCCTCGAGAACTTCTTGAAATAGTGCTCGCCAGCCACTCGACCTATGGCGAACCCTGCGCCGCAGCAGTGGTAGCATCCATCTCCACCCAGTATGCTTTGACATGGGCAAGGGCCATCCGCGAGCCCTCTATACACGCCGACCTCTTCATCGCACTGATGCGCGGCACCGCTCCAAGGAACTGCTGCAATAAGCTGAAATAGCTGTTTGACTTCGGTTTTTCCGGTCACAGATGATCTACGACGGACCTCATGGCGAGTGCGGACAACCTGTTGAGTTCGGCCATTCGGCTAGCTGATCAGTCAATGGAAGCGGACGCTCTGGAACGTTAAACTCCGACCAGAACAGCTTGTCCACTTCACGATTTGTTTGATCACGGAAGTATTCGGCCGCATCGACAGCGCTCGCCGCCAAGTCCATATATGCGTCTGCCGAACTCCACAGCCGATCCAGAGGGGCATACCGCGGATCTCCGAACTTCCTCCGCAGCAAAAAGGGCTTCCCAGCCGCAATATCCCCGTCTTCACGTAGCTGTTCCTTCTTTGCCCTCATAGCAGAGCCGGTGTCTTTGGTCGCCACCGCGGCCTTTTCAAGGTCCGTCACCTTTGCTCAGTTTTCTTCTTCAAGGAGCTGGCAGCGGTCGGCAGTGTTTTTTAACTTTACAGCCATCTTGGCCATTTTATCTTTGCTCTCGCAATGTGCAGCCTTTTTGGCTCTTAACTTTTCGGCCGCTTTTAAAGCGGCCGCATTATTAATTCTTTCTTGTTCCTTGGCTCGGGCAAGTTCAGCCCGAAGGGTATCCACGGTGGCAGCTCCATCTGCAGTCACAACATATTAAAGATACTGGCGTTACGCTGCTCTTACTATGTGACATTCACCAGAAAACATTACTTACCCTGTGCCTCGTCAAGCCGCTTGTTAACAAGCTCGATGTCGGCATCTCCCGCATCCAGTTGCCGCTTTAGCTCGGCAAACTCATTAGTCCGGCTAGCCACCGGAGCTTCCACCACCTGCACATAGAGGTGGTTTGGTTATTACCTGGGATTACGATCCTCTGTTCGCCGCCGTTCTCGATGACAACCAGAGTCTCAGGGACCACTATCTACACAGGGCACACCTAAAAATGTGCTATACTATCAAAAAGTATATCATTTCACGTACCTCAAAGCCCGTCAGTAGGCTCACAAAAGCTTCATGCAATCCCCTTTCGGCGGACGAAATTCTTTCCATCACTGTACCCATCAATGTACAGTGTTCTTCTGAGATGGCCGCTCGCTCCAACAGCTCCCTCAGCACGTCCGACCGTATACCAGACGGTGCCGGACTTTTTTGTTTGCTCTCTTCAAGATCCGGACGCTGGGGACTTCAGGTGACTATAGGATTATCTTCTGGCCTCACCGGATCCGGAGAGGCCCTCCGTGAAGACACTTCAGGGTCGCCCGCTTCTTGAGCGGGGGAGTCCAGTGGAGGCGTTTCGCTCTCCATCATCTCCGGAAGAAGATCCCCCGAAGATGAGCTTTGCTGAGAAGGGCTAAGATTCGAACTGCAAGATAAACACTTCGGTTATTTTACTCAGAGGTAAGGTAGTATATCTCCACTATTAAAGTACTTTTTGATTACTTACAGCTTGTTGGAGGGCTGATCCTCACGCGGACTTTGTGCGGCAAGAGCACCCTCGAAGGTAGGACCCTCTGGTGGAGACTTCTTCTCCCGTTTGGAAGCCTTGGTTTCCGGATCTTCAGAGGCAGTCCTCTTCCTTCCCCGAAGCCGGAGAAGGTCAGATTCTTCGCCTTGGTTATCCTCCTTCACGGAGCCGCTCATTCCCTCAGTTGGAATTGGTAGTGATGGGGGCCCGCTTTCGACCTCAGTATTCCCCCCTTTATCTTTCTTTGAGGGCTCCGGGCAAGGTGCTAGCTTGAGAATCTTTTCCAGTACCGGATTCTCCAAACCCTTAGGAAGGGGGGCCGAACACCGAATCATCTTCGCCCTTGTTAGCCAGTCCTGGTCAAAGAGCGATTTCTCAGAATGACGTCATGGTAAACAAAATACGGTGTGTTCGGATAAAGGATTACTTACTTGGTCGGCGGTACGGTTGCTGCTCAGGTCGACGTCCTCGGTAGTATCCGGACACTCTATTTGGGGTCCGAAGAATGATCTGTACATCTCCTCGTGCGTCAGGCCGAGGAAATTTCTGAATAGTGTGCGGCCCTTCTGGGTTGTACTCCCACATGCGGAGGGGCCGGCGTTTGCAAGGTTGGACTCGACGAACTAGCATGACTTGCACCACCGTAACCAGACTGAAATCTCCTTTGAAGAGATCTTGAATGCGGCTCTGCAGTATAGGCACGTCTTTGGCTCGACCCCAGCTCAGCCCTCTGCTAATCCATGACATTAGTTGTGGTTGAGGGCCCGAGCGGAAAGCAGAGGCAGCCACCCACTTGGCACTTCTGGGAGCTGTGATGTAAAACCACTCTCGTTGCCATGAAGCTCCAGCGATCTTGCTTATTAATGCGCCTCCGCATGCTGCTTGCTGCCCCTCGACCATCTTCGGCTTCACGTCGAAAGTCTTGAGCCACAGGCCGAAGTGAGGGGTAATGCGGAGGAAGGCCTCACATACGACAATAAATGCCGAGATGTGGAGAAAGGAGTCCGGGGCTAGATCGTGGAAATCTAGCCCTTAATAGAACATCAAACCCCTAACGAAGGGATCCAGAGTGAGGCCTAGACCTCGGAGGAAGTGGGAGATGAACACAACGTTCTCGTTAGGTTTGGGAGTATGGACGAACTGCCCTTGAGCAGGCAGCCGGTGCGAAACCTCGGCGGTCAGGTATCTGGCCTCCCTCAACTTCTTGATATCCTCTTCCGTAACGGAGGAGGGCATCCACCAGCCTTGAAGGCTAGATCCGGACATAGTTGAAGGTCCGAAGCACCTGACCTGGGCTTTGGGTGTTAGAACTCGAGGCGGGAGAAGGATTTGATTGAGCACGGGAGGGGAAAAAGTAAAAGCCTTGTCCCTTTATAAAGAGGGTGAATATCAAGTGTCCTCTCCGTAGCCATTTGGGACTTCCCTATAATCTAGGATTCCTAGACATGGTTGGGTTACCCACGACCGTATTGATGAGAATCCCGTAATTAGGGGAACATGATCTCTGCTTTGACAAGACGTGTCGAGAAACCGCCTCGCGTTATCTGTGGAGCTGGTTAAAGAAAAACGGTTCGAATAATCACTGAGCCATGGCATGATATCATGTTGCCAAAACGTGTCAGCAGATTAAGATTTGTGGAAGTATTATTCTCTCTACAATGGTATGTGGAACTTATTTTGCAGGGTCGGACACTATCCTTGTATTCAAACTCTTCTGTGATATGTTCGGAGGAGGAACCCGCCTTGCAATGTCGAAGACAACACTATGCGCCAGACTCATCGTCATTGAAAGCTTGGTTCAGGGGCTACTGAGGGAGTCCTGGATTAGGGGGTCTCCGGACAGCCGGATTATATCCTTTGGCCGGACTATTGGACTATGAAGATACAACTTCGACCCGTGTCCGGATGGGACTCTACTTGGCGTGGAAGGCAAGTAGGCAGCACGGATATGTATATCTCCTCCTTTGTAACCGACCTTGTGTAACCCTAACCCTCTTTGGTGTCTATATAAACTGGAGGGTTTCAGTCCGTAGGACGGGACAATAACATACAATCATACCATAGGCTAGCTTCTAGGGTTTAGCCTCTCCGATCTCGTGGTAGATCAACTCTTGTAATACCCATATCATCAAGAATAAATCAAGCAGAACATAGGGTTTTACCTCCATCAAGAGGGCCCGAACCTGGGTAAAACATCTTGTCCCCTGCCTCCTGTTACCATCCGCCTTAGAAGCACAGTTCAGGACCCCCTACCCGAGATCCGCCGGTTTTGACACCGACAGCCACCCTTTACTACCGCTTGGAACCACGAACCAGTACTAAAGGTGGTCGCTTCCCGCCGCTTGGGCTGGCCAAAATTGTCCTTTAGTATCGGTTGGTGGCTCCAACCGGTACTAGAGGCCCCTCCTATATATATGGCACTTGCGAAAAATTGAGTTTCATCTCCGCATCTCCAACCTCTTCGCGACATTGCCGCCGCTCCCGTCCCGCGCCGTCTCCCATCGTTGTCTCGCCCTGGCCGCCCCCGCCGCTCGCCTTGCCCCCGCCACCCGTCGTCGCCGTCTTGCGCCGCCGCCCCATACGCCGGCGGCCTCCCATCGTCGCCGTCCCCATACGCCGGCCGCCGCCCGTAGGCCGCCACCCCGTACGCCCCCGCCGCCCGTACGCCCCC
>NC_057812.1:666662333-666680086 GCF_018294505.1 Triticum aestivum
TTTTTTAGTAAATACTTAGTTGAACTAGTTGTATTAATAGAACTAGTTTATTTAGTTGAATTAATAGAACTAGTAAGTGCTTAATGTTTCACCTATATGAACATATGTTAGATATTAATGTCAAATGTTAGATGAATTAGATAGAAATTATATGTTAGATACATATTTAATTTAGTTATATGAGATTTGATCATCTAATTAAAATTTTACTATATAGAACTAGCTACTTTATTTTTAGTAAGAAAATTAATAGAACTAGTTTAGTTGAATTAATTAGTTAAACTAGTTAGTTGAATTATTTGAATTAGTTTAGCTACTTTATTTAGGCATATTTTTAGTAAGTGCTTAGTTGAATTAGTTGAATTAATTAGTCGAACTAGTTGAATTAATAGAACTAATAAGTGTTTAATGTTTCATCTATGAACATAGGAATGTCGTTTGACGACGAACACGATTTCATTATGTGCGAATACTGCGAAGACCAGCGTGACCTGTGTGATGAAAATTTTCTAGTTGATGATAGGCGTTTCAGCATCAAGCTGGATGAGAACTTTGAAGTGGATACAGTAAGTCACAACGACAAGATTTTTGCCGTAATTAAGCATGACTTATGCTTCATTTGCTTCAAGTTATAATTTTAAATTTTCACTATTCTACTGGCGTATCCCCTGTCATGCAAGAATTTTTGTCTTGGATAAGATATGTTTCAGTCCTAACAAACCTATCGAGGTAAAGAAAGTTTACTTGAAGACCGAGCATGGTTATACCTTCAACGTCAAATTATACAATGCAGACACATACACCTATTTTGAATGCAAAACTTGGCAAGCACTATGCAAGGCTTATGCATTTGAGTCTGATATGGTTATCACCTTTGATATTCATCCGGAAGATGATATTGAAGGTAATAGAGACATCTGGGTCGATGTGCAGATGCCTCTTGTTCTACCATTATGTGAGTTTCTCAAGCATATATATGTCTTCGATATTGTTTATTCAAAAATAGTTGACAACTAATTTCTATTGACAGCTTATTTCCATTCAAGCAAACATGTCCGGCGCTTGGTAGATAGGACCGTTCACTGTCCCGGGGCTAAACTAAACTGCGAGGAGATAAGTCATTATGTTTCATGGCCTTAGGATCTTGATGCTGTCAAGAGAAATTATTTTCCTGAATTTGAAAATGTTAGTACTCAAAACGTGCGACCAATAGTGATCATATTGAACTACGGTCACATCTATTTAGTAAAGATGGTAAGATCAATATTTTTACTATTTGTCCTAAGTGCATCTTTTGCATACATTATTTTTCAAGCTAAACTTCATTGCTAAGTAATGTTACTATACGACGTTCTTAAACAGGGACTCCCGATGACAGTTGTGCCTCAGTGGATCGGTACTAAAGGTCGCATGTCAATGGTTAGCTTACGGCCAAGATATCCTACAATGCACATGAGTGCATTCAGGATTTCTAATAGCGAGGAATGCTTAATAGTGAAAGATGGGAGCAAAATTGTTAACAATCACAGAGAAGTACTAGGGGCAGCAAACAGAAGCGCAACCCACGATTAGGAGACAGGTTCATCTGCATGCACGAATATGATGAATCAGGAGAGCTATAGATGTTCTATGCTATTCTACCTGAGAGAGAGCAGCATGAGTGATTATTAGCTAGTTCATGCTCTTAATTAGTACTTGTCCTCTCATGTCTGTGTTCTTCGTCCTGAACTTAATTAATCTCAAAGAGTGATTTGCTTTTGTGGTGTTATGGACGCTTATAATATAATGACCATGTTGAACTTGATGATATATATGATGATTTTTAGCTAGCTAGTATACTATTGTAGGTGATGATATATATGATGCAAGATTTTTATATTATGATGATGATGATGATGATGATGAGTTATTATAACATTTATGAAAGAAACCGCAGATTAGTTTCAACTGCATGGATCCTAGCTAAGTGATCAAGTATATGCCATATCCATATTACCTTTATCACCTAATCAAGTGATCAAGTAATATGGATATGGCATATACTTGATCACTTAGCTAGGAACCACATGCATCCAGTCGAAACAAATCTGCGGTACTTTCACGTAATGGTTTAATAACTCATTATTAAATTGAATTGAAAACACAAAATTAATGGAAAAATAAAAAATAAAACCAAACCCCCCCCCCCCAAACATTTAGTACCGGTTGGTGTTACCAACCGGTACTAATGGTCTACCCGCACCTGGGCATGTCTCCTGCCACCTGGTGGCACTTTAGTGCCGGTTCGTGCTGAACCGGTACTAAGGGGGGGCCTTTAGTCCCCACCCTTTAGTGCCGGTTATAGAACCAGCACTAAAGGCCCTTACGAACCGGCGCTAAAGCCCGATTCTGCATTAGTGTAGTTATTAGCTAGATAGCTTCTTCTCTCTCTTTGGATCTCAATTCAAAGTTTCTCGATCTTCTTGGAGATCTATTCGATGTAACACTTTTTGCGGTGTGTTTCTCAAGATCTGGTGAATTGTCGGTTTATGATCAAGTCTCTCTATGAACAATATTTGATTCTCCTCTGAAATCTTTTATGTATGATTGGTTATCTTTGCAAGTCTCTTTGAATTATCAGTTTGGTTTGGCCTACTAGATTGATCTTTCTTAGCTTTGGGTTCAATCTTGCGGTGCTCGATCCAAGTGACAGAAAGGGAAACGACACGTATTGTATTGTTGCCATCGAGGATAAAAATATGGGGTTTATATCATATTGCTTGAGTTTATCCCTCTACATCATGCCATCTTACCTAATGTGTTACTCTGTTCTTATGAACTTAATACTCTAGATGCATGCTGGATAGCGGTCGATGTTTGGAGTAATAGTAGTAGATGCAGGTAGAAGTTGGTCTACTTGTCACAGACGTGATGCCTATATATATGATCATGCCTAGATATTCTAATAATTATTCGCTTTTCTATAAATTGCTCGACAGTAATTTGTTCACCCACCGTAATACTTATGCTATCTTGAGAGAAGCCACTAGTGAAACCTATAGCCCGCGGGTCTATTCTCCATTATATTAATCTCCTGACAACAAGTTATTTCTAACCGTTTATTTTGCAATCTTTACTTTTACTATTTATCATAGAAATACCAAAAATATTATCTTATCATCTCTATCAGATCTCACTCTCGTAAGTGACCGTGAAGGGATTGACAACCCCTTTATCGCGTTGGTTGTGAGGTTCTTATTTGTTTGTGTAGGTACGAGTGACTTGCGTGTGACCTCCTACTGGATTGATACCTTGGTTCTCAAAAACGGAGGGAAATACTTACGCTACTTTGCTGCATCACCCTTTCCTCTTCAAGGGAAAACCAACACAATGCTCAAGAGGTAGCATGAAGGATTTCTGGCGCCGTTGCCGGGGAGTCTAGGCACAAGTCAAGACATACCAAGTACACATCACAAACTCTTACCCCTCGCATTACATTATTTTCCATTTGCCTCTCGTTTTCCTCTCCACCACTTGACCCTTGCGGTTTTATCCGCCCTCTTTTTCTGTTCCCCTTCTCTTTTCTAGTTCGTCTCTTTTTTCTTGTTTCTTGTTTGCTCGTGTGTTGGATTGCTTGCTTGTCATGATGGCTCAAGATAATACTAAATCGTGTGATTTTCCAATACCAACAATAATGATTTTATTGGCACTCTGTTTGCTCCTCTTACCGATGTTGAATCTTCTGAAATTAATGCTGCTTTGCTGAATCTTGTCATGAAATATTTGTTTTCCGGCCTTCCTAGTGAAGATGCCTCTACCCATCTAAACAACTTTCTTGATTTGTGTGATATGCAAAAGAAGAAATATGTGGATAATGATATTGTTAAACTGAAGCTATTCCCGTTTTCTCTGAGAGATCGTGCTAAAACTTGTTGAGGGAGTCCTGGATTAGGGGGTTTCCGGATGGCCGGACTATACCTTCATCCGAACTCCTGGACTATGAAGATACAAGATTGAAGACTTCGTCCCGTGTCCGGAAGGGACTTTCCTTGGCGTGGAAGGCAAGCTTGGCGATACGGATATGTAGATCTCCTACCATTGTAACCGACTCTATGTAATCCTAACCCTATCTGGTGTCTATATAAACCGGAGGGTTTTAGTCCGTAGGACAACACAATCATACCATAGGCAAGTTCTAGGGTTTAGCCTCTCTGATCTCGTGGTAGATCTACTCTTGTACTACCCATATCATCAATATTAATCAAGCAGGATGTAGGGTTTTACCTCCATCGAGAGGGCCCGAACCTGGGTAAAACTTCGTGTCCATTGCCTCCTGTTACCATCCGGCCTAGACGCACAGTTCGGGACCCCCTACCCGAGATCCGCCAATTTTGACACCGACATTGGTGCTTTCATTGAGAGTTCCTCTGTGTCGTCTCCGTCAGGCTCGATGGCTCCTACGATCATCAATAGCGATGCAGTCCAGGGTGAGACCTTCCTCCCCGGACAGATCTTCGTCTTTGGCGGCTTCGCACTGCGGGCCAATTCACTTGGCCATCTGGAGCAGATCGAAAGCTACGCCCCTGGACGTCAGGTCAGATTTGGAAGTTTAAACTACACGGCTGACATCCGCGGGGACTTGATCTTCGACGGATTCGAGCCACTGCCGAGCGCGCCGCACTGTCACGACGAGCATGATCTAGCTCTGCTGCCGAACAGCGCACTGGAGGCCGCACCCGCATCGGCTTCGACCCTTAATTCGGAGCCTACTGCGCTGATCGAGGATGGGTGGTTGGACGCCGCCTTGGGGGCTACGATCCCAACGGCGATCAAGCCGAACACCAGCCCCGCACTCTGTGAGACTCATGACTCCAGGTAGCCGGACTCCTCTCCGGACTCCGAACCCTCCGCGCCCCTGCCGATCGAATCCGATTGGGCACCGATCATGGAGTTTACTGCCGCGGACATATTTCAGCACTTGCCTTTCGGCAATATTCTGAAGACACTGAAGTCTCTCTCTTTATCAGGAGAGCCCTGGCCGGACTACGGTCAGCAAGGTTGGGGTACGGACGATGAAGAAATTGAAAGCCCACCCACCACCAACTTTGTAGCCACTGTCGACGATTTAACCGACATGCTCGACTTCGACTCCGAAGACATCGACGGTATGGACGCCGATGAAGGAGACGATGAAGAACCAGCGCCTATTAGGCCCTGGAAAGCCACCTCGTCATATGACATATACATGGTGGACACCCCAAAAGAAGGAGATGGCGATGGAACAGCGGAGGATGACCCCTCCAAGAAACAGCCTAAGCGTCGGTGTTAGCGGCGCCGATCAAAATCCCGCCAAAACAAATACGGAGATTCCAGCACGGGAGATAATAATACTCCGAAGAGTGCCAAAGAAAACCCCCTCCAGCAAGATTTAGCACAGGAGGATGGAGAAACCAGCCCTCATGAGAGAGCGGCAGATAGAGAGGTCGAGGACGATAATTATATGCCTCCCTCCGAAGACGAGGCAAGCCTCGACGACGACGAATTTGTCGTGCCAGAGGATCCCGTCGAGCAAGAGCGTTTTCAACGCAGGCTTATGGCCACGACAAGAAGCCTCAAGAAAAAACAGCAACAGTTTAGAGCTGATCAAGATTTGCTAGTCGACAGATGGACTGAAGTCCTTGCAGTCGAAGAGCATAAACTCGAACGCCCCTCCAAGAGCTACCCAAAGCACAGGTTGCTACCCCGATTAGAGGAGGAAGCACTTGATGCGGCCGACCGCCCACCTCGTGGCCGCGACAGAGAGGCCTCTCAGCCCTCCACTCAAGCCGCACCCCGTACCAAGGCACGGGAATATGCGCCGGACTTACGAGATATGTTGGAGGACAAGGCAAGGCAAACAAGATCGATCTACGGATCACGTGGGCGCCCCACGGCTCGAGACGGTAACCGTCACGCCAGCCACAAATTCGGCAGGGCCGAACACAATAGACAAAGCTCATTGGAGCTACGTCGTGATATAGCCCAGTACAGAGGCGCCGCACAACCACTATGCTTCATAGACGAAATAATGGATCATCAAATCCCTGAGGGTTTCAAACCCGTAAATATCGAATCATATGATGGCACAACAGATCCTGCAGTATGGATCGAGGATTATCTCCTTCATATCCACATGGCCCGCGGCGATGATTTCCACGCCATCAAATACCTCCCACTCAAGCTTAAAGGACCAGCTCGGCATTGGCTTAACAGCTTGCCAACAGGATCAATCAGTTGTTGGGAGGACCTGGAAGACGCATTCCTCGACAATTTCCAGGGCACTTATGTGCGACCCCCAGACGCCGATGACCTAAGTCATGTAATTCAGCAACCAGAGGAATCGGCCAGGAAATTTTGGACACGGTTCCTAACAAAGAAAAATCAAATAGTCGACTGTCCGGACGTTGAGGCCCTAGCAGCCTTCAAGCACAATATCCATGACGAGTGGCTTGCCCGGCACCTTGGACAGGAAAAGCCGAAGTCTATGGCAGCACTCACGACACTCATGACCCGCTTTTGCGCGGGAGAAGACAGCTGGCTTGCTCGTAGCAACAATATGACCAATAACCCTGGTAATTCGGATACCAGGCACAGTAGTGGCAGGTCGCGTCGCAACAAGCAGAAGCGCCGCATTAACGGCGACAATGCTGAGTATACGGCAGTTAATGCCAGATTCAGAGGCTCTAAATCCGGTCAGCGGAAAAAGCCATTCAAAAGGAATACTAGGGGCCCGTCCAGTTTGGACCGAATACTCGACCGCTTGTGCCAGATACATGGCACCCCCGAAAAGCCGGCCAATCACACCAACAAGGATTTTTGGGTGTTCAAGCAGGCAGGCAAGTTAAACGCCAAAAATGAAGACAAGGGGCTGCATAGCGATGACGACGAGGAGCCCCGGCCACCGAACAATAGTGGATAGAAGGGTTTTCGCCCACAAGTGCGGATGGTGAACATGATATACGCAACCCACGTCCCCAAAAGGGAGCGGAAGCGCGTTAAGGGACGTATACGCGGTAGAGCCAGTCGCCCCAAAGTTCAACCCATGGTCCTCCTGCCCGATCACCTTTGATCGAAGGGACCATCCCACTAGCATCTGTCATGGCGGATTCGCCGCATTGGTTCTAGACCCAATTATTGACGGATTTCATCTCACTAGAGTCCTTATGGACGGCGGCAGCAGCCTGAACCTGCTTTACCAGGATACAGTGCGGAAAATGGGCATAGATCCCTCGAGGATTAAGCCCACCAAAACGACCTTTAAAGGCGTAAAACCAGGTGCGGAGGCCAACTGTACAGGCTCAGTCACACTTGAAGTGGTCTCCGGATCTCTGGATAATTTCCGAAGCGAGGAGTTAATCTTCGACATAGTCGCATTCCGCAGTGGCTATCACGCACTGCTCGTGCGAACCGCATTCGCCAAGTTCAATGTGGTACCGCACTACGCATACCTTAAGCTCAAGATGCCAGGCCCTCGAGGAGTAATTACGGTCAATGGAAACACCGAACGCTCCCTCCGAAGGGAGGAGCACACGGCGGCCCTTGAAGCGGAAGTACAAAGCAGCCTCTCCAGGCAGTTCTCCAGGCCGGCCATTAAACGACCGGACACCGTCAAGCGCGCCCGGAGTAACCTACAACAAGACCGCCTGGCACGATCCGAGCAGGCATAGCAATGCGGCCCCAACCCCAGCCCTCGCAAAAATGCGACACCAGTACTTCGCGTACATAACTACGCTCTAGAAATACCATGGGTAAAGGGGGAGGGGCACCATCACGGCATGCCCGAAACACGGCTTAAACCGCCCAGGGGCTGCCGATTTTTTAATTTTCTCTTACTTTCAGTACTCCACTCTTCGGAAGGCCTGTTCGGAAGTTCAATTGCCGCACAAACGATGCAAGAACCAGGGAAGCAGACAAGCCACGCCACATTACGGAACTCCCAGGTGGTCTCTATCACGAGCAGTATACCTGTTTCGCATACTATTCCGCAGCTCACCCCTGGAAGGGACACGTTAAATAGTCCAACCTTTTGCTTATCGCATTATTTGTATCGTTCTGCTTTGATCGTAGCCCTCTTTAATAAACAATGCGTAGCTTTTGTCTATTTTTGCATTACTCTGTTTTAATATATGTTCCTTAACGACATGTTGCATCCGTACACTTTGGTACGACCAAAATACGCCAGGGGCTTTAGTACCCCTCAATATGGTGTAAGAAGTCCGAACACTTTAACAAGTGCGACACCCCGAACTTATAGCATTATATGCATCGGCTCTGAATCATGTCTTGGGTCAATAGTTGGGTTTGCCCGGCTCCTATGTTTTGGTGCCTTACGTTCCGCTATATCAGCTAAGGTAGCACTAGGAGAACCACTGCGATTGTGCCCCAGTTGAGCTGGGTCGAGCACCTCAGTAGAGAAAGCTAAAACTGACTGTCATGATGAAGCGAGAGCTGGGCGCTGTTCAAGAGGTTTTTCGAGTCCCTAAAGACTTATGCCGCTTAGAGCGAGGAGCCAGCTCTGTCCGGCCAAGGCGTGGATACCGCCCCAAACTCGGTCTTCCGAATACGTGGGGCTTCGCCAAAATTTAAAATTATAGAATTCTATGGCTAAGTGAGAGTGTTCACGCATTATAGTCCGATTGCCTTGTTCGTTGGGCTGTGCGCCTCCTTCGAAGGACCCAAACATTGGGAAAAGAGCGCTCAGGTTTATCCCCGAACACCCAGCACTAGCGGCATGGTGGCAGAAGCGAACGACTTGCCATCTCTCAGAATTGATAAACAGCTGCACATAAGGTAATATTTTAAATTCCAATAGCATTGCTTAGCGCATATGAACAAGTTTTCAGCGCGCAGGACAAAACAAGCAAGTTTCACTCAAAAATTACATCCCTAGAACATTCATCTGCCACAAGGCAGCCACCCTTCAGAACATCCTTATAATAATTCTCGGGCTTGCGATGGTCTTTCCCTGGCGGTGGCCCATCCTTCACAAGCTTCTCAGCATTCAACTTGCCCAAGTGCACCTTAGCACGGGCAAGGGCCCTACGGGCACCTTCAATGCAGACGGAGCACTTGATGACTTTGAGCCTTGGACAGGCCTCCACCAGCCGCCGCACCAGCCCGAAATAGCTCCCAGGCAGAGCCCCTCCAGGCCACGGCCGAACTATGAGGCCCTTCGTGGCCTGTTCGGCCGCCTTGTGGAGCTCGACCAGTTGCTTCAGCTGGTCGCTCAGGGGCACGGGGTGTCCGGCCTCAGCATACTGAGACCAGAACACCTTCTCTGTCGAGCAGCCTCCTCGGCTCGATAGAATGCGGCGGCATTGGACACACTCCGGGGAAGATCTGCGAACACTCCTGGAGAGCTCCGGATTCGGGTAAGTAACAAGTAACTCACGTTTATGTGTTTGCTTTGCATAAAGAATGCCTTACCCGCTGCTATCTTCTTCACCTCATCCAACTCCTGGAGGGTCTTCTGGGATTCGGCCTTGGCAGACTTGGCATTTTCAATAGCCACCGCGAGCTCGGACGCTCGCGTCTTTGAGTCAAGCTCCAAACTCTCATGTTTTTCCATGAGAGCCTGGAGCCCTTGCTGTACCTTGCCAACCTCGGCCTCATACTTCTCTCGCCCGGTGCGCTCCGTGGCCGCCCTCTCCTCCGCCTCGACCAGCGCTTGCTTAAGGGTTGCCACCTCAGATGTGGCCCCTACAATAGCCACGATAATCCTATCATTTTTTGCAATTGCACCTTTTTATATATATATTTAAACAATGTATTTCTTACCTTCATTGTCCTCGAGCTGCTTCTTGGCACGCCCGAGCTCTTGCTCAGACCGCTCGAGGTTCTGCTTTAGCGTGTCCACTTCCGTAGTCAGTGCGGCGTACGCAAGCAGAGAAGCCTGCATACGCATATTGACTCCTTTTTGTTAGACTCCTGCGAGTTTTATTTGATCCTCTATTCGGCTTTTCTTCCCGAACGCCAAACAGAGCATCAGGGGCTACTGTCTATGCGGTAATATTATTTACACATTCTTTACTTACCTCAAAGCCTGTTAAAAGGCTAGTACAAGCTTCAGTCAGTCCGCTCTTGGCGGACTGAACCTTCTGGACCACCGCACTCATAATGGTGCGGTGCTCCTCATCGATGGAGGCGCCTCGGAGCGCCTCCAACAGATTGTCCGGCGCCTCCGGTTGGACGGGGGTCACCGGCACGGTGGGCTTGCTCCTCTTGGAAGGAGGTCCCCCGTCGGACTCTGGAACCTTTGAAGGTTCCAGAGAGGTGTCCGGCCTAGAACCGGACTTGGAGCCCTGGGAGATTTCTTCCCCGTCACCCCTGGAGTCCGGGAGGTCGCCTTGCGGCGCCTCCAGGACCACCTCCTCCCGGCTTGGAACCTGTTGGGACAACACTTCGGCGTCGTCCGTAGGGCGGGGGGAGGAAGCCTTCGGAAGCGAATTCACATCCGACGAGTCCAGTGAACCGCTCGACGACACGTCGAGCCGGTCTTTGGGTGGGCTGCATAATCATATTCGACATAAGGGAAAGCTGTGTAATAAAGGAATACTATGAATTACTCTGGTATCCGGATAATTACGATTTCGCCAGGGGCTTGGCCCTGGTCGGCCACTCCTCTTTGCCGTTGTCGGTGTTGGTGGAGTAGTCCGGAGGAAGGGTTTTCCCCTTCTTGGACCCCTCGGCCTCCCCAGTTGGGGTGGCCTTCCTTTTCTTCCCTTCCCCCGCTGGAGGGGGAGAGGTCTCTTCTTCCTCCTCCTCGTCTTCATGGGAGGAGTGCGTCTTGGAGCCGTCGGATGATGGATTCGACGCCTCCTGGCACCGGGCACTCTTTCGAGTCCCCGTGGCCTTCTTCTTGGCCTTCTTCTCCGGCACCACATAGGGTGCCGGAACCAGCAGCTTCGCCAAACGAGCGTCCGCTGGGCCTTTGGGCAAAGGAGCCGGACAGTTGATTTTTCCGGACGTCTCCTGCCAATTTGTCAAACGCAAGGGAGCTTAGATCCCGCATGGAGTCAAACTATGAAAAACTGATACCCTGTAGAAGGTAAAAATAGCTTATCGCACGAGCGTGACGCTGCGTGCTGAATCCGCGATCCTAAGTTGCGGATGCGGGGGCCTCGGCGCCTTTGAAAAGCACCTTCCAGGCATCTTCGTACATCATGTCGAAGAGCCTGCTTAGAGTTCGGTGCCGCGCCGGGTCAAACTCCCATAGGTTGAAAACCCGTTGTTGACACGGGAGGATCCGGCGGATAAGCATAACCTGGACTACGTTGACAAGCTTGAGCTGCTTGTCCACCAAGGTTTGGACGCATATTTGGAGTCCTGTCAGCTCTCCTTTTTTACCCCATGACAGGCCCGTCTCTTTCTAGGACGTGAGCCGCGTTGGGGGTCCGGATCGGAACTCGGGGGTTGCGGCCCACTTAGGGTCGCGCGGCTCGATGATGTAAAACCACCATGATTGCCACCCCTTCAGGGTCTCCACAAAGGAGCCCTTGAGCCATAAGATGTTGGGCATCTTGCCCACCATGGCGCCTCCGCACTCCGCCTGGTTGCCGCGCACCACCTTCGTCTTGACACTAAAAGTCTTGAGCCATAGGCCGAAATGGGGGCGGATGCGGAGGAAGGCCTCGCACACGACGATAAACGCCGAGATGTTGAGGACAAAGTTCAGGGCCAGATCGTGGAAATGCAGGCCATAGTAGAACATGAGCCCCCAGACAAATGGGTGGAGAGGGAAACCCAGTCCGCGAAGGAAATGGCGGAGGAACACCACCCTCTCATGGTGCCTAGGGGTAGGGATGATCTGCCCCCCTTCGGGAATCCGGTGCGCAATGTCGTTGGACAAGTATCCGGCCTTCCTTAGTCTTTTGATGTGTCCCTCCGTAACGGAGGAGACCATCCACTTGCCTCCCGCTCCAGACATGGCTGGAGAAGGTTGAGGTGGGGAGTGCGGATTTGGGCGCTGGAGCTCGAGTGCGCGAAAATGGATAGGCAAAGGAGGAAGAAGGCGTATGTGAAAAGGTGGATCCTTATCCCCTTATATGGGTGGACGCGACTATGCGTCCCCACCAGCCTGGTAAAACTCGCTTATCTCCCAAGCGCCGTAATCAATGGCGCGGTTGGGTTACCCACGCCCGTATTGATGAGAATCCCAGAATAAGGGGACACGATCTCTGCTTTAACAAGACGTGCCAAGGAAACCGCCTTGCATAACACGTTGAGATGGGACAGTAAAACGATTTGAATAAAAGCTTGGCTGTGGTGTGATGTCGCACTACAGAATACGTTAGCAGATTAGATTTGTGTAAATATTATTCTCTCTATGGAAATATGTGGAAACTTATTTTGCAGAGCCGGACACTATCTTTGTGTTCAAAATCTTCTATGAAGTACTTGGAGGAGGAACCCGCCTTGCAATGCCGAAATCAATCTGCACGCCGGACTCGTCGTCATTAAAGCCTGGTTCAGGGGCTACTGAGGGAGTCCTGTATTAGGGGGTGTTCGGATGGCCGGACTATACCTTCAGCCGGACTCTTGGACTACGAAGATACAAGATTGAAGACTTCGTCCAATGTCCGGAAGGGACTTTCCTTGGCGTGGAAGGCAAGCTTCGCGATACGGATATGTAGATCTCCTACCATTGTAACCGACTCTATGTAACCCTAACCCTATCCGGTGTCTATATAAACCGGAGGGTTTTAGTCCGTAGGACAACACAACCATACCATAGGCTAGCTTCTAGGGTTTAGCCTCTCTGATCTCGTGGTAGATC
Organism: Triticum aestivum; assembly: GCF_018294505.1. Taxonomy (NCBI): domain Eukaryota; kingdom Viridiplantae; phylum Streptophyta; class Magnoliopsida; order Poales; family Poaceae; genus Triticum; species Triticum aestivum. The sequence goes on from NC_057812.1 coordinate 666,675,127, forward strand.
TACTCTTGTACTACCCATATCATCAATATTAATCAAGCATGACATAGGGTTTTACCTCCACCGAGAGGGCCCGAACCTGGGTAAAACTTCGTGTCCCTTGCCTCTTGTTACCATCCGGCCTAGACGCACAGTTCGGGACCCCCTACCCGAGATCCGCCGGTTTTGACACCGACACTTGGTTTTCGTCTTTGCCTAAAAATAATATAGATTCATGGAATAAGTGCAAAGATGATTTTATCTCTAAGTATTTTCCTCCCACTAAGATCACCACTCTTCGAAACGATACTATGAATTTTAAGCAACTTGATCATGAACATGTTGCACAAGCTTGGGAGAGGATGAAATTAACGATACATAATTGCCCTACACATGGTTTGAATCTTTGGATGATTATACAAAAAATTTATGCCGGATTGAACTTTGCTTCTAGAAATCTTTTAGATTCGGCCGCGGGAGGCACTTTTATGGAAATCACTTTAGGAGAAGCTACTAAACTCCTAGATAATATTAGGGTTAATTATTATCAATGGCATACTGAAAGATCTACTAATAAAAAGGTGCATGCTATAGCAGAAATCAATGTTTTGAGTGGAAAGATGGATGAACTTATGTAATTGTTTGCTAATAAAAGTGTTTCTTCTGATCCTAATGATATGCCTTTGTCTACTTTGATTGAGAATAATAATGAATCTATGGATGTGAATTTTGTTGGTAGGAACAATTTTTGTAATAACGCGTATAGAGGTAATTTTAATCCTAGGCCGTTTCCTAGTAATTCCTCTAATAATTATGGTAATTCCTACAACTATTCTTATGGAAATTATAATAATATGCCCTCTAATTTTGAATCTAATATTAAAGAATTTATTAGTTCACAAAAGAGTTTTGATGCTTTGATTGAAGAAAAATTGTCTAAGATTGATGAGTTGGCTAGGAACGTGGATAGAATTTCTCTTGATGTTTATTCTTTGAAACTTAGATCTATTCCACCAAACCATGATATCAGTGAGTCTACCAAAGCTATGAGAATTTCCATTGATGAGTGCAAAGAAAGAACCGCTAGGATGCGTGGTAAAAAGGATTGCTTTGTGAAAGCATGTTCTTCTAGTTTCCATGATAATAATGATGAAGAACTAAAAGTTATTGATGTGTCCCCTATTAAATCCTTGTTTTGAAATATGAATCTTGATAATGATGGGACTGGAGATGAGTCAACTTTAGTATTAGAAGGCGTCCCACTGATTCAGAGTTTTTAGATCTTGATGCAAAATTTGATAAAAGTGGGATGGGAGAGGTCAAAACTTTAAATAGCAATGAACCCACTATCTTGGATTTCAAGGAATTTAATTATGATAATTGTTATTTAATAGATTGTATTTCCTTGTTGCAATCCGTGCTGAATTCTCCGCATGCTTATAGTCAAAACAAAGCTTTTACTAAACATATCATTGATGCTTTAATTGTGACGCCCCCGATTCAATCGTACACTAATCATGCACGCAAATGTGTACGATCAAGATCAGGGACTCACGGGAAGATATCACAACACAACTCTACAATTAAAATAAGTCATACAAGCATCATAATACAAGCCAGGGGCCTCGAGGGCTCGAATACAAGTGCTCGATCATAGACGAGTCAGCGGAAGCAACAATATCTGAGTACTGACATAAGTTAAACAAGTTTGCCTTAAGAAGGCTAGCACAAACTGGGATACAGATCGAAAGAGGCGCAGGCCTCCTGCCTGGGATCCTCCTAAACTACTCCTGGACGTCGTCGTCAGCCTGCACGTAGTAGTAAGCACCTCCAATGTAGTAGTCGTCGTCGACGCTGGCTCCTGGCTCCTGGACTCCAGCATCTGGTTGCGACAACCAGAAAGAAAGGAAAGGGGAAAAAGGGGGGAGAAAGCAACCGTGAGTACTCATCCAAAGTACTCGCAAGCAAGGAACTACACTACATATGCATGGGTATATGTGTAAGGAGGCCATATCGGTGGACTGAACTGTAGAATGCCAGAATAAGAGGGGGGATAGCTAGTCCTATCGAAGACTACGCTTCTGGCAGCCCCCGTCTTGCAGCATGTAGAAGAGAGTAGATTGAAGTCCTCCAAGTAGTATCTCCACGGTAGAATCTCCAAATAGCATCTCCAAGTATCATCGCATAGCATAAACCTACCCGGCGATCCTCTCCTCGTCGCCCTGTAGAAAAGCGATCACCGGGTTGTCTGTGGAACTTGGAAGGGTGTGTTTTATTAAGTATCCAGTTCTAGTTGTCATAAGGTCAAGGTACAACTCCAAGTCGTCCTGTTACCGAAGATCACGGCTATTTGAATAGATTAACTTCCCTGCAGGGGTGCACCACATAACTCAACACACTTGATCCCATTTGGCCGGACACACTTTCGTGGGTCATGCCCGGCCTCGGAAGATCAACACGTCGCAGCCCCACCTAGGCACAACAGAGAGGTCAGCACGCCGGTCTAAATCCTATGCGCGCAGGGGTCTGGGCCCATCGCCCATTGCACACCTGCACGTTGCGTACGCAGCCGGTGAGCAGACCTAGCAACCTCCATTACAAAGGAAGTTGCGTTAACGCAGTCCAACCCGGCGCGCGCCACTCAGTCGCTGACGTCAAGAAGGCTTCGGCTGATACCACGACGTCGGGATACCCATAACTACTCCCGCGTAGATGGTTAGTGCGTATAGGCTCGTAGCCGACTCAGATCAAATACCAAGATCTCATTAAGCGTGTTAAGTATCCGCGAACGCCGAACAGGGCCAGGCCCACCTGTCTCCTAGGTGGTCTCAACCTGCCCTGCCGCTCCGCCACAAAGTAATAGTCGGGGGCCGTCGGGAACCCAGGCCCACCTCTACCGGGATGGAGCCACCTGCCCCTTCAGCCCCCATCTCCGAACAGTATCACAGGTAATGTAACTGTGTAAAGTATATAGTATACGCCCGTGATCACCTCCCAAAGTGATCACAGCCCAGTAGTATAGCATGGCAGACGGACAAGAGTGTAGGGCCACTGATGGAACACTAGCATCCTATACTAAGCATTTAGGATTGCGGGTAAGGTATCAATGACTGTAGCAGCAATGACAGGCTATGCATCAGAATAGGATTAACGGAAAGCAGTAACATGCTACACTACTCTAATGCAAGCAGTATAGAGAAGAGTAGGCGATATCTGGTGATCAAAGGGGGGGCTTGCCTGGTTGCTCTGGCAAGAGAGAGGGTCGTCAACTCCGTAGTCGAACTGGTCAGCAGCAGCGTCGGTCTCGTAGTCTACCGGAGAGAAGAGGGGGAAGAAATAATGAATACAGAGCAAACAAAGCACCACAAAATATATCAAGGCAATACGCGGTGTTCGGTGTGCCCTAACGCGGTAGTAGGTGATACCTGTGAAGGGGGAAAAACCCCCGGAAAAGTATTCCCGGTGTTTCGTGTTTTCGGGCAGAGGAGCCGGAGGGGGAAAGTTGCGGGTTCGATAGGTTAGGGGTGTGTGGCGGACGAACGGACCGCGTTTCCGGATTCGTCTCGTCGTTCTGAGCAACTTTCATGTAGAAAGTATTTTCATCAGAATTACGGATTAAAAGATATGATTTTCTAAAGATTTAAATCATTTTCTGATTTTAATTATTTATTTAAACCCAACATTATCCATAACAGTGAATGATGACGCAGGCATGACATCAGAGTGATGTCAGCGGGTCAACTGGTCGGTTGACCAGTCAAACAGACAGGTGGGTCCAGTGGGACCCACATGTCATTGTCTGATAACTAATTAACCAGGTTAATTAGTTTAGTTAACAGATTAGTTATGTTAATTAACAGTAGTTAATTAGTTTAATTAGTTACTAGGTTAATTAAACACAATTAATTTAATTAATTAATTAATAATTTTATTTATTATTATTTTTATTCTTTTACTTATTTATCTTCTTTAATCCTTTTTTTAAAACGTTCAGGGGGCGTGGGGCCCCGCTGGCAGTGGCACATCTGGCCACTGGAGCGGGCTAACGGGGCTGCGGGAGCGGGGCTGCCCGTTTGGGCGCCCACCCAGGCCAGTGGAGGCGCCGGGGTGTCGTAGCCGGCGACGAGGTGCGACGGGCGGCAGGCGGGCAGTGGCGAGCGAGGCCACGGCGCAAGGCGGGCGCGTGGTCGGGGTAGGACTGGGCAGCGGGCCTATGGCCGGAGACGAGGCCAAGGGCGGACGTGCTGATCCGGCGAAGGCCAGCGCGTAGTGGGGGAGGACGCGGCCGGCAGCCACGGCGAGTGGAGGCGGGCACTAGAAGCGGTGGGGTGAAGGCAGAGATGGCCGCGGGGCGAGGCGCGAGCGGGCGCGGGCTTGCGCGCGCGCGTGGCGCGTAGGCGCGGCGAGGCCGGGAGCATGACGGCAGCAGTACGGGGAGGCAACGACGCGGACGACCTGGGGAAAGGGGTAGGGGAGATGGGGTCATACCCCCGGTGCAGGGGTTCGGTCGGCGAAGCTCGGGGCGGCCGACGTGGAGGGGACGAGGAGGCGGCAGTCCGGCGTGGACGACGAGGCGACGGCGTTTCGGGGAAGACGGTGAGGGGCTTCGGCGGCGCGGTCCTCGTGCGGCGGGGGCGAGGTAGCTCCGGGCAGGGTCCCGCGTCAGCGTGGTCGCGGACGGGCGGAAGGGCGCCGGTGGGGCGACAGGAGGGGGCCGGCTCCGCGAGGGAGGTGACGGCGACGCCGAGGCGGCGATGGGGCGAGGGGATCGGGGGGTTGCCCCGATCCAGATTGGGGAAGGGCGAGAGGGAGGAGGGGGATGAGTGGGGGGATCGGGGGGAGCAGTGGTGGTTAGGGTTTCGGTCAGTGGACCGAGGGGGTTAAGTGGGGTGGCCGGCTGGGCCTGGTGGGTTGGCCCAGTGGGGTTGATGGCCTGCTGGGCCGGAGCCCCGGGGGGTTCTTTTCTTGTTGTTAGTTTTCTTTT
>NC_057812.1:666680673-666688992 GCF_018294505.1 Triticum aestivum
ACGGGCGGAAGGGCGCCGGTGGGGCGACAGGAGGGGGCCGGCTCCGCGAGGGAGGTGACGGCGACGCCGAGGCGGCGATGGGGCGAGGGGATCGGGGGGTTGCCCCGATCCAGATTGGGGAAGGGCGAGAGGGAGGAGTGGGATGAGTGGGGGGATCGGGGGGAGCAGTGGTGGTTAGGGTTTCGGTCAGTGGACCGAGGGGGTTAAGTGGGGTGGCCGGCTGGGCCTGGTGGGTTGGCCCAGTGGGGTTGATGGCCTGCTGGGCCGGAGCCCCGGGGGGTTCTTTTCTTGTTGTTAGTTTTCTTTTCTATTTTGTCTTTGTTTCCTATTGTTTTATTTTTTTGTAAAATATATATACTTGGCATCTAATTTAGTAATTCAATTTAGGCCATTGTCACAAAAAGTCAAGTCCTCGAATAATTTAGTTTGACATTTATTAATTACAAAAGGTATTTAAATAACTATTTATGCGGCTGTTTTATTCATCTGATAGTATTTAAACATTTTATAAAAGTGGGGTTTCTTCACCACAATTATCTATGCAATATTTGGTTCACTCCGAACATTTTAGTTTTAATATTTGAAAACTTTTATTGTTTGCCTATTTTTGAATTTGAATTTGAATCGGTTTCGAACTAACTCGAGATTAGCAACTATAAACGAGGTGACGTGGCACCATTAGCAGAGGATCACTGTAGCTTAATTACCCGGGCGTCACAATTCTCCTCCACTACAAGAAATCTCGTCCCGAGATTTAAGCGGTGGAGTAAGGGGCGAAGGTGTTGGTAGCGAAAAACCTAACGAGTCTTCTCGGTCTTGGCTACTCTTCTCAAAGAGGTCGACCCATTATATTGATGTCTTCCTTTCTCTGCTTCAAGTCACCATGATCAATTTGTCATCCTTTCTTCGGGATCTCCATCGTACTTACGAATAGGTAAGGGGCAGCTCTACAACGATAAGATGTTACAAGGGAAAATCTTCTGGGGGTTTCCCAAGTATGAACATATGAGTATCTCTCGAGTTGAACAAATGAAACACATCGAGAGCAAAGTAAGACGGTGCAATAAGAAGTTTCAAGCGGATAGGCAATCGTTCATTGCCTGAAACAGAGTGTGAATGGGGTTCAGAGCAACGGGAATAAGTATTGTGTCCGATACCAGAATTGATCACTAGGAAGGTGGCTCGCAAATTACATACGAAGTCAAGCTATAGGAATAACTTTGGCAACAGGGTGTATAGGAGAGTCAGGTTTCGATCCTGTGAAACTGTGGGTTATGGGCCCACCATGTGGTTCTTTTTTTTTCTTTTTTTTATAATAGGAGCAGTGACATCTTGCACGGTCATGATAGCAAGGCATGTCAGGGAGTACCATGTCAGCTATGTCGGCAACAACGTTGGTACCAAGGGCGAGGGATGAAGAGAACCATTTTCCTGCTCGTTGAAACGAGGCGGACCAATAGGCAAGGTTCCCGTCCATCGGTGGTTACCGGAATGTCATCAACAATAGTAACAAGGTCTTACTGACAGAGTTGTACATCGAGGTGTTTGCACAAGCAGTGGATTATTACTGCTTATATCATATAGATCATAGAAAAGGTTTAAACAAACCAATGGAAGGAAAATATGATCATCAGATTAAACAGAACAATGGAAAGGAAAATATGTTTAAACACATATTTCGAGGGTATATCCTTCCCAAGGATAAGCAGAGCAAGATATCCATGACAGGATATAAAGTAGAAAACCATTTAGGTAAGGGGGGAGGAATCTCATGATATTACTCATACAACGGTGTTAGGATAATTGATAATTAAAATATAGCATCGTGCTTCAAACGTGCCTGTTGAAAATCGGAGTACCATTGACATGCTTCGAGATAGCAGTGACATGGTCTTCAGGTGAAGATCAGACTTTGGAAACACGAAGGATCCATCAAGAATAACTTGTAGAATAAGTCTTACAATTTCCTCATGGATGAATGGATAACCTTGCTGAAAAGGAATCTATAATGATAGGTCCTCCAGCCGGGGGGGGGGGTGCTAGGCATGACATCATGTTACCGGGTCATCAAAGGATCAACGTCATAACTCTTGGAAAGTTGTCCCAACCATCATATCTGACCGAGATTCAGACCCGATTGGTGTCAGGATACCTGAGACTCAGGATGTCCGAGAAGAAAAGGCGCAACACAAATCGTTGAAATGGCATTGCAAGCTTCTCGGGAAATGAACTATGGGAGCGGGTTTCTGAAGCAATAGTTCACCATTAAACCAGGGAGAGGACAAGGAGGTGTCTGGTGAACTCAACGGCAATTCACCGAGATTCCCAAAAGATGGATTTCCACCATTAAGTGAACAAGGAGATAACATTTGTCAGATCAACTGATATAAGGAAGTATGCTCGAGGAAAACATACACAATTAAACATTGGTTGAAGGGTGCGCCCGAAGTACGGGTTGGGTTGCACGACCAATGTTAGAATGGTGATTCAATTAGCGAAGGACTTAGAATGAACTATCGCCCATTCACTTCAAAGCAATAGGGTTGCTAGAAGTTTTGAATTCACACGTCATAGCTCCATTGTCGGTATTCCGGTTGAAAACAATACGGGGACCAAGGAATGAACGAAGATGGCAAGAAGTATTAAGATATCAAGAATTATTAAGAGGTGGTGAAATTCTCACCACATTCTTGAGAAAAAGTGATGGTAATACTTCCGAGGTAAGGAAGATCAACTGCTGGGTAGCAGTGATCTCAAGGTTTACACAAAACGCGAACAAGTTGTGTTGAACGGAAGGCAATAAAGTGGTCGATGAGAACAGGAATCATCGAGGGGCAAGGATGGTATTACCCATCATGAATTCAATTGAATTCCTGGAAGGGCTCATAAGGTTGATGGTGATCACGACACAATTGTCGAGAGATTTCATGCAGATGTAGTCAATCAGCGACGACATCAAGTCAAAGGAATGATGAAGCAAGAGGTTATTGGAACCACAGTTACGACACAAACTCGAACTCAAGCTTGTTGTTTAAGGTGAAGAGGAAAATCGACGTAAGGTTAGTTCATCGTCGAAAATTGGTGCTCCGAGAATAAGGACCAGGTAGCACCGTTAGAATCGTCACGACAATGATATAGCCAAACAGGCTAGGAATGGCGTGATCGGGTACAAACTCGTACTTATAGAAGCTTACTGAAGAGTTGTTGAACCGTAGAGCGGACTCGGTTCAGTTATCGGTGTCTTTGAGTGTTCAATAACTCCGAGCCCATGGAAAAATTTTAATCGGTGAGTATGTAGTACTTGATGAAGAACTCATAAGAAATTATGCAGTTCCAAGATAATCTCGAGATACCAGGTGGTAATACTCGACGACAGATCAAACTAGAAGTTGAACTAGGGTATTGCTCTATAGAAGACAAATGCTTAAACTTGCACAGGACATGATATTTAAAGGAGAACATGGTCAGAACCACGATTGCAAAAAGGCCAGATCTCAGATATAAGATGAACTTATACCAAGGGAATAATTGATTTTAAAAGAAGCTTCGATGAGAAGATGTACATCGTGTCCATGGGCATGAACGCAAAGTTCAAGGTCGACTCCCACTTCTCCAATGCACAACCTTTCATTCACTTCTCGCGCTTGATGAAGTTGTAGTTTTGAAATTTTATCTGGCAAAATACCAGAAGAGTACGACTCGTGAAAACTTTCGAGTTCACACCTATTAAGGAAGGCATAGGTTCAACCCATCGGGGCATCTTAGAATCATATACCAGAATCTTTAGAAGTAATTAACTCAAGCTCGAAGACAGAGCATGGTTAAGAGAGCAGAGGATACAATTTACCAAAGGCATTATGTATCAGAGGAAAGGCTCACAAGGTTATTGAATATGAAGGGCGTTGTCAGATAAAATCCAACAAAGGATCTGGTGGTCCACAAGGGATCTGACGTGAGCATCGGTACTCAACTAGAGGAAGAAGATTTCAAGGAGATCAGATTATAGAAACAACTGACTAACTCAATTGTCAAATGCAAAGGAATTATGATTTCCAAATCAAGGGATCAGAAGCAATGCTCTGATTAGGGATGGATAAGTTGAATAGCCTTATGGTACAATCAACGACAATTTGATTGGTCGAGAACCAATTCCAGTTAAAAGAATGGCAGCTCAGCCGGAAAAGTAACTTATAAGGATCAAAGATGATTGCGTGTATTCGCAAACATATTGAGTCAACAGACTCAAAAATGATAATGACAAGGAATGTCAATAAGACTACGAGAGTTATGGGATTAACCATAATGCAAGCAAGCAAGAATTTCAAGAGCCAAAGGCTCCAGAGGATTTTCGGAAGATCGAATATTATTTTGAAGACTTTGTGAAACACAAGAACAACTGGGGATGAGCGGATACTCGGCAAGCGCGAGTAATTATCCGTAGGGGTATTCATGCAGCAAGGAACTGCAGGGCAGTAAGCGTAAAGAATTCTCGGAATACCGAAGAGTATTTCAGGACATTTTGTAATAACAAAAGCAACTGGGGATGACAATATGAACGATAGGTGTAAGTAGTTATCCAGAGGGATTTTTCAATGGAAGTGAATTGCAAAAGCGATGGCACATAGTCTCCAGAGCACATCGTAGAGTATCTCGGAATCTTCTGGTGCAGCAGGCGGTCATCGGTAACAAGTGGCTCTCCGGGAGAAAGTACTTGCGAGAACCTAAAGTTAGTTTTGTTTTTAGCAAAATCATTTAACCCGAATAGAAGAGAGCTCAGAGTCCCAGAGTAAAGGTCGAGGAATAAAAGATCCTACTACCACCCAATGGCGACGTGGGCCCGTAAGGCACACAGCCAAGTTAGTAAAAGTTTTGCAATGACTAGACTCAACTTCGGCCAAGGAGTTGGAAAGGGGGATTCCTACAGGCAGTCGGCTCTGATACCAACTTGTGACGCCCCCGATTCAATCGTACACTAATCATGCATGCAAATGTGTACGATCAAGATCAGGGACTCATGGGAAGATATCACAACACAACTCTACAATTAAAATAAGTCATACAAGCATCATAATACAAGCCAGGGGCCTCGAGGGCTTGAATACAAGTGCTCGATCATAGACGAGTCAGCGGAAGCAACAATATCTGAGTACAGACATAAGTTAAACAAGTTTGCCTTAAGAAGGCTAGCACAAACTGGGATACAGATCGAAAGAGGCGCAGGCCTCCTGCCTGGGATCCTCCTAAACTACTCCTGGACGTCGTCGTCAGCCTGCACGTAGTAGTAAGCACCTCCAATGTAGTAGTCGTCGTCGACGCTGGCTCCTGGCTCCTGGACTCCAGCATCTGGTTGCGACAACCAGAAAGAAAGGAAAGGGGAAAAAGGGGGGAGAAAGCAACCGTGAGTACTCATCCAAAGTACTCGCAAGCAAGGAACTACACTACATATGCATGGGTATATGTGTAAGGAGGCCATATCGGTGGACTGAACTGCAGAATGCCAGAATAAGAGGGGGGATAGCTAGTCCTATCGAAGACTACGCTTCTGGCAGCCCCCGTCTTGCAGCATGTAGAAGAGAGTAGATTGAAGTCCTCCAAGTAGTATCTCCACGGTAGAATCTCCAAATAGCATCTCCAAGTATCATCGCATAGCATAAACCTACCCGGCGATCCTCTCCTCGTCGCCCTGTAGAAAAGCGATCACCGGGTTGTCTGTGGAACTTGGAAGGGTGTGTTTTATTAAGTATCCAGTTCTAGTTGTCATAAGGTCAAGGTACAACTCCAAGTCGTCCTGTTACCGAAGATCACGGCTATTCGAATAGATTAACTTCCCTGCAGGGGTGCACCACATAACCCAACACGCTTGATCCCATTTGGCCGGACACACTTTCCTGGGTCATGCCCGGCCTCGGAAGATCAACACGTCGCAACCCCACCTAGGCACAATAGAGAGGTCAGCACGCCGGTCTAAATCCTATGCGTGCAGGGGTCTGGGCCCATCGCCCATTGCACACCTGCACGTTGCGTACGCGGCCGGTGAGCAGACCTAGCAACCTCCATTACAAAGGAAGTTGCGTTAACGCAGTCCAACCCGGCGCGCGCCACTCAGTCGCTGACGTTAAGAAGGCTTCGGCTGATACCACGACGCCGGGATACCCATAACTACTCCCGCGTAGATGGTTAGTGCGTATAGGCTCGTAGCCGACTCAGATCAAATACCAAGATCTCGTTAAGCATGTTAAGTATCCGCGAATGCCGAACAGGGCCAGGCCCACCTGTCTCCTAGGTGGTCTCAACCTGCCCTGCCGCTCCGCCACAAAGTAATAGTCGGGGGCCGTCGGGAACCCAGGCCCACCTCTACCGGGATGGAGCCACCTGCCCCTTCAGCCCCCATCTCCGAACTGTATCACAGGTAATGTAACTGTGTAAAGTATATAGTATACGCCCGTGATCACCTCCCAAAGTGATCACAGCCCAGTAGTATAGCATGGCAGACGGACAAGAGCGTAGGGCCACTGATGGAACACTAGCATCCTATACTAAGCATTTAGGATTGCGGGTAAGGTATCAATGACTGTAGCAGCAATGACAGGCTATGCATCAGAATAGGATTAACGGAAAGCAGTAACATGCTACACTACTCTAATGCAAGCAGTATAGAGAAGAGTAGGCGATATCTGGTGATCAAAGGGGGGGCTTGCCTGGTTGCTCTGGCAAGAGAGAGGGTCGTCAACTCTGTAGTCGAACTGGTCAGCAGCAGCGTCGGTCTCGTAGTCTACCGGAGAGAAGAGGGGGAAGAAATAATGAATACAGAGCAAACAAAGCACCACAAAATATATCAAGGCAATACGCGGTGTTCGGTGTGCCCTAACGCGGTAGTAGGTGATACCGGTGAAGGGGGGAAAACCCCCGGGAAAGTATTCCCGGTGTTTCGTGTTTTCGGGCAAAGGAGCCGGAGGGGGAAAGTTGCGGGTTCGATAGGTTAGGGGTGTGTGGCGGATGAACGGACCGCATATCCGGATTCGTCTCGTCGTTCTGAGCAACTTTCATGTAGAAAGTATTTTCATCCGAATTACGGATTAAAAGATATGATTTTCTAAAGATTTAAATCATTTTCTGATTTTAATTATTTATTTAAACCCAACATTATCCATAACAGTGAATGATGACGCAGGCATGACATCAGAGTGATGTCAGCGGGTCAACTGGTCGGTTGACCAGTCAAACAGACAGGTGGGTCCAGTGGGACCCACATGTCATTGTCTGATAACTAATTAACTAGGTTAATTAGTTTAGTTAACAGATTAGTTATGTTAATTAACAGTAGTTAATTAGTTTAATTAGTTACTAGGTTAATTAAACACAATTAATTTAATTAATTAATTAATAATTTTATTTATTATTATTTTTATTCTTTTACTTATTTATCTTCTTTAATCCTTTTTTTTAAACGTTCAGGGGGCGTGGGGCCCCGCTGGCAGTGGCACATCTGGCCACTAGAGCGGGCTAATGGGGCTGCGGGAGCGGGGCTGCCCGTTTGGGCGCCCACCCAGGCCAGTGGAGGCGCCGGGGTGTCGTAGCCGGCGACGAGGTGCGACGGGCGGCAGGCGGGCAGTGGCGAGCGAGGCCACGGCGCAAGGCGGGCGCGTGGTCGGGGTCGGACTGGGCAGCGGGCCTATGGCCGGAGACGAGGCCAGGGGCGGACGTGCTGATCCGGCGAAGGCCAGCGCGTAGTGGGGGAGGACGCGGCCGGCAGCCACGGCGAGCGGAGGCGGGCACTAGAAGCGGTGGGGTGAAGGCGGAGATGGCCGCGGGGCGAGGCGCGAGCGGGCGCGGGCTCGCGCGCACGCGTGGCGCGTAGGCGCGGCGAGGCCGGGAGCATGACGGCAGCAGTACGGGGCGGCACCGACGCGGACGACCTGGGGAAAGGGGTAGGGGAGATGGGGTCATACCCCCGGTGCAGGGGTTCGGTCGACGAAGCTCGGGGCGGCCGACGTGGAGGGGACGAGGAGGCGGCAGTCCGGCGTGGACGACGAGGTGACGGCGTTTCGGGGAAGACGGTGAGGGGCTTCGGCGGCGCGGTCCTCGTGCGGCGGGGGCGAGGTAGCTCCGGGCGGGGTCCCGCGTCAGCGTGGTCGCGGACGGGCGGAAGGGCGCCGGTGGGGCGACAGGAGGGGGCCGGCTCCGCGAGGGAGGTAACGGCGACGCCGAGGCGGCGATGGGGCGATGGGATCGGGGGGTTGCCCCGATCCAGATTTGGGAAGGGCGAGAGGGAGGAGTGGGACGAGTGGGGGGATCGGGGGGAGCAGTGGGGGTTAGGGT